>NW_007257216.1:439891-660938 GCF_000164805.1 Carlito syrichta | reverse complement strand
GCTGTTTGTTTTTTTTCCTTTTGGCATGTTTGAGTTCCTTGTAGCTCCTGGATGTTAGGCCTTTGTCAGATATACAGTTGGCAAATATTTTTTCCCAGTCTGTGGTTTGTGTCCCCACTCTCTTGACAGTTTCTTTTGCTGTACAAAAGCTTTCCAGTTTGATGAGTTCCCACTTGTCTATCTTATCTTTTATGGCATATGATTTTGGGGTTGTGATCAAGAATTGGTTGCCTACTCCAATGTGCATAAGGATATCTCCTGCATTTTCTCCTAAAATACTAACAGTTTGAGGTTTTACATTAGATTTTTGATCCATTTAGAGTTCATTTTTCTATATGGTGATAGGTAGAGATCCTGTTTCATTCTTCTGCATGTGGTCAGTCAGTTTCCCCAGCACCGTTTGCTAAATAAGCTCTCCTCTTCCCAGTGGTTGTTACTGTTGGCTTTGTCAAAGACAAGTTCATTGAGAGATCGAATTTTTGCTTCTGGAATCTCTATCCTGTTCCACTGGTCTATCTGTCTATTCTTGTACCAACACCAGGCTGTTTTTACATTTTTAAGGTGTATTCCTTTCCTAGGGCTATCCTAACAAAGTACCACAAACTTAGTGGCTTAAGCAACAGATTTATTGTCTCATACTTTTGGAGGCTAAAAGTCCAAAATCCAGGTGTCAGAAGGGTTGGTTCCTTGTGAGGGCTGTGAGGGAGAATCGTTTCCAGGTGTCTCTCCTAGCTTCTGGAGGCCTCAGGCACTCCTTGGCTTATAGACAATGTACTTCCTGTCTTCACATTGTCTTTCCTCTATGTGTTTCTCTGTTTCCAAATTTCCCCTTTTATAAGGACACCGATCACATTGTATTGGGACCCACCCTAATGACCCCATTTGAACTTGACTATCTCTGCAAAGACCCTGTTTCCAAACAGGGCCACATTCTGCAGAATGTAGGGTAGAGTTAGTATATCAACATATCTTCTCTATGGGGACAATGATTCACCATATGACAAATGACTACATTTTAAACACTTACATAAATACCCATAAAATAGCATCAATTTGCCTTTTGGCCAACAGAGTCTAAGATATTTGCTTTCTAGCTCTTCAATAAAAGATTTATCAGCCCTGATTTATATCAGTGGCTCTGAAACTATAGGATGCATCTGTCACTTAGAGAACCTAATTTTCAGAGTTGAAGAATTTGTAAGTAATCCTAATGCTGTACACCTAGACAGTGATTCTCAAATTCAGGTCCTTGTGTGTACCACATCACCTGGGGAACTTACTAATAACACGTGTCCCAGACATAGTCAGAATCTCCAGGGATGAGGCCAGAGATGATTCTGATACGTAGCCAGATGTAGGAAATATTGGTTAAGAATATTGGTCAGGTAGAGCAATTGATTGGATTATTTCTTTGTGATTGGATTGATTGCTTGGACCTCACTTGTCTGTAGGAGGTCAAGGTAACTGGGGAATCCTGTTCTTGTTAAGACTTGTGCTGAAGGAATACATGCTCAAGAAATGTATGGTCTGAATTCTTCCAAGGCCAGAGATCTTTGTTTAAGCTGTGTCATAATATTATTATCATTAAGTGGCTTGTCAGCAGCTCATGGGAAAAAAAGACGTATTGACTGCAAACTCAATTGGAGCCAACAACAATGTGAGACATCTGCTAAGAGACCTCAGGCCTTCTGGGCTGCCTGGAGAGCTGTTTAATATCCAGACCACAGAGGTCACAGTCCCTTGTACTCTGGGCCCCATGTTCTGTGACTGCTGGCCAATTAAACACACTTTAAGAGGGATACTGGCAGACTGGAATATTTCCAGGGGAGGGAGATGAAGGATCTGGAAACCATGTTCAAGGAAGAAGGGTTGAAAGAGGGCTTGTAAAGTCATGGCCTGCAGGCTCCATCCAGTCACAGACACGTTGTGCTCAGAAGTCCTGATGGTTAAAAACATTTTGAATTTGAGTGCCTTTGGCCAAAGCCTTGTGCTCTGTCCAGTTCCACAACCTCTCCATTTCTTATCACAGTTGTCCCCTAGTACCTGTGGGGGATTGGTTCCAGGACCCCTGAGGATACTAAAATCTGAGAATGCTCAAGTCTCTTATATAACATGGTGCAGTACTTACATATAACGTATGCATATCCTCCTGTATACTTTAAATCGTTTCTAAATGACTTATAATACCTAATCCAATGTAAATGCTCTGTAAATAGTTATTGTACTGTATTCTTTTATTTGTATTATCTTTTGTGGTTGTATTGTTCCTTTTTGTTTTTATTTTTTGACTATTTTCAATCTGTCGTTGGTTGAATCTGAGGTGTAGAACCTACAGATACAGAGGGCCAACTGTACTTTGTACAAACCCAGTTCAAAGAGACTTGTTATCTGCTTCTCTCTGAAAACTCAGAAGAAATAAAACTCTATAATCAGGTCATAGAAGGTTAAGAAGAGAATAATGGCTATTTTAAAATAACTAAAGACATGTACTCCTGTATTAATTGGTTACATTTTTAACCACTAGGATTGTTGAATGTGAAATAATTAGAATATATATATGTATATATATATAATTCTAATTAAGAGGGACACTGGCAAACTGGAATATTTCCAGGGGAGGGAGATGAAGGATCTGGAAACCATGTTCAAGGAAGAAGGGTTGAAAGAGGGCTTAAGCCATCTTAAGCCATGATTAGATACTTGGGACCTTCAACTCCATCACCCCATCCTCAGGGGGGCGGAGGGAGAAATGAACTTAATAATTGATTGTATCTATGGAATGAAGTCTCCATAAAAGCCCAATAGTTTGGGGTTCTGAGAACTTCAGGTTGGTGAACATATCCATGTGCCTGAGGATGGTGCACCCCAACTCCATGAGGATAGAAGCTCCTGCACTTGGGACCTTCCTGGGTCTTGCCCTATAAATCTCTTCGCCTGGCTGGTCATTTGCATCCTTTAAAATAGCCTTTGTAATAAACTGGCAATAGTAAATAAACTGTTTTCCAGGGTACTGTGAGCTGCTCTAAGCAAGTTATCAACCCCCAAAAGGGGGACATGGGAACTTTTGATTTGTGGACAAGTAGGTCAATAGTTGTGGATCACCTGGGGACCTACTACTTGTGAATGGAGTCTGAAATGGGGACTGGTCTTGTTATAAGTTAAAGGGACTGAGCCTTTTGCTTGTAGGACCTGTTCTAACTCTGGATAGTATCAGAATTGAATTAAGTGGTAGATGGTGTCAGAGAATTGATCAGTGTGGGGGAAAAACCCCCACACACCTGGTGTCAGAAATGAACTATCAAAAGTGGTATAAATATAGAAGAAAACAGTTTGTTTCCCCTCCCTCATGCTGAGTGTAATGTTTGTGACTGGATTGGATTTGCAGTAGCTACTGAGTGTCTATTATATGCCAGGTAGAGTGCCAGGTGCTGTGGGTACAGCCATAAATCAGAATGCCCAGTGTGGTCCCCCTTAAAGCTAAAATTCTCTTATTAAAAATAACTTTAAAATAAAAATAAAATCTTAAGCCTCCCATCAACTGAGTGGACCCTCGCTTGGCTTAGGGGATCCCAGAAAAACCTTAAAAATGGAATTCCTGGCCATGAAGGGAGGTTGGACGCTCCTTGTCATACTTTTGTCATTTTGGAGCCTAGGCGCAACAACTGACCAGTATTAATGTTAAAATAGAGATCATAAGACTAACAAAATCGATTCTTTGTGACAATAAGATAGCAAATTATAAAGGATTAAGGCTATACCAGATGGGGTAAGGTAATAAGTCACTCTGATCCAACATATTGATTAACAGACTTCCTTATCTCAACTTGTGTATTCTTTTCTTCTGACTTTACATTCTTAGACAAAGCTTTACTCTTCTAAACAATTATGAATTTTAAAAGTTCTGAACTCACCTCTGACCTACAAGCCCCCACTTCAAGCTATCCTGTCTTTTTGGGCTGAACCAATGTATACCTTCCATGTATTGATTTATGTCTTTGCTTGTAACTCCTGTCTTCCTAAAATTTATAAAACCAAACTGTAGCTAGACTGCCTTGGGCACAGTTTCTCAGGACTTTTTTGAGTCAGAGTCTCTGTCGCTCATGCTGGAGTGCAGTGGCACGCTCATGGCCACCTCAGGCGATCCTTCCACCTCAGCCTTCCAAGTAGCAGTAACTACAGGCTGGCCCTACCATGTCTGGCTAATCTCAGGACTTCTTGAGACTGTTCCCCAGGCCACGGTCACTCATAATGGCTCAGAATATACCTTTTAAACATACTTCTAAAAGTTTTTCTGTCAACAAGACATATATAAAACAATTACAAATTTCCTTCAAATGGTGACAAATTGAAGGAAACAAAAAGGGCTTAAATAGAGCAAAATAAGGAACAGCTTTGTTTGAATGATATGGTCAGTGAAGTTGCTGCTTACTGTAAAAGTAGGGGAAGACCTGCTATGTGAGTGAGGCTTACATAGTTAGTTAGTTCTGGCTGTGTTAGTTTCTGGCTTCCTTCAAAGGATAGATATGAAATCTTGAGGGGATACTTGAAAGGGAGATTAAAATTCAATATAAGAAATAACTTTCTAATTTGAGTCCTCTTGCTGTGCAATAAGGGGCCTGGCAAAGTAATGAGGTTCTAGAAAATGGAAGTGACAAGGCCAACCACAGATTTTCAGCAGGTCTAATTGTGGAGGAGGGGGCGTGAAAGGCTCTGTCATCTCCAAAGAGGACCATTTGCAATTCTGAGATTCTCTGAATTGCTAGGTTGACAACAGTGTAAAACCAGAAAAATCCCATTTTGGACCCAGATTAAACATGATTTCTGATGGAATTATCTTCAAGTTTGACAGGCAAACCTAAGTGCAAACAAAAGGAAAGATGTAAACAGAATATGCAGTGGATACAAATAGAATCTTGACATAGGAAAACCCTGAATTCCTAAAATGATGCTTAGAAAAGTTATCAGAAATAGTCAATTTATTGTTCTTCTGAAGGAATGGAATTTGAAATGATCTTGTGGTACAGTTTCTATTATCTTTGAAAAATGCCATAATAAACCATATCCAGATTGTGGAAAATCCATGTAGTCATTCTGAGTTGTTATTTGCTTGTTTGTTATGTGGATATGAAGGGGCATCTTAGAATCCAACTTCTGGAACCCTCAAAAAAGGAGTATATGATGCTTCTGTTAATACAAAAAAAAATTTCTCTAAGGTTAAAACAATTATCAGAGGTGACCCTGGGGTTGGTTGCTTTCCTCCTGATGACCTCAGTCATACCTACTTCCATTGCCTCCCTTCAGGCATTCTCCTTTCCATTAGGAATAATTGGAGCAACTAATTATTGAAGGTTACCTATGTGCACGGCACTAAGTGGTTCCCATATGTCATCTTCTTTGATGTTTTATAACAAGCTTTTCTCCATTTTACTGATGAGAAAATTGAGGCCCAGAGTTAGAAATTACAGCCCAAGTCAAAGAGCAACTCAGAGGCACAGAGAGGCTTTGAATTTAGGCTTGCCTGACTTTCCATCAAGCTGCCCCTCATTATCTTGGAGGATGATTACTGAAACCAGATTTCACTAGGGTAAAAATGTTAAGCAATTCCCCCTCAGGCTGGCTCTAACAGTCAACAAACATACTCCACTGCTAGAGGGAAAATCTCTCAGATTGTGTAAAGATTTATTTTCTTAGGCAAAGTGGTGACCAAAGGAAGGCCCAAACTTCACCTGTATGATGACCACTTATATACCTAATCCTGAATTGTATTTGACATCTTTAAAATACAAAAAAAAAATTATTATTTTGAGGAATTCTGTTTGTCTGTTTTAAAGTCAAACTTTTTACAGTTTGCTTAATTTTATGTTACTTTTTGTACTTTTCCCTTGTGTTGTGAAGTTTTGTTTTTATAATAAATTTGATATTCTGGATACAGGATAGAATCTACAGTTTCGTGTGTATGTTTTTCAAGTGGTTAAGTATGACTGTTTTCCTCTTTCCTTGATAGAGATATAATTTACATACAGCAAAATACATAGATATAAGTGTACATTTCAATGAGTTTTGAGAAACACGTAGATGCTTTCATATTACCATTAATTTTCATTAGCCAGAAATGTCCTTGATGCCACTTTCTAGTCCATTCTTTCATTCCCCAGAGACAACCCCTGCTCTGATTTCTATCATCATATATTAGTTTTGCTTGTCCTTGAACTTAATATAAATGGAATCACTCAGTATGTACTCTTACGTCTGGCTTTTATCTATCATTATTGTTGTATGTGTCTTAGGTATTTTTTATTGCTAGCTAGAATTCTATTGTATGAATATACCAATGGACTTATTCATTCTTCTTTTGATGGATAGCTGGTTTTTACAATTTTTGGCTATCATAAATGAAACTGCTAGGAACATTTGTACACAAGTATTTTTGTAGGCATGTGTTTTCATTTCCCTTAAGTGTATTTCTAGACATGGAATTTCTGTGTTGTAAGGTAGGGTATGTTTAACTTCATAAAAACCTGTTAACCTATTTTCTGAAGTGGTGGTATCTTTTACCTTCTCATTGGTGATATATTGCAGTTCCAGTTGCTCTACAGCCTCATTAACACTTGATGTGGTCAGTCTTTAATTTTTTGCCAGATCTCGTTGTGGCTTTAGCTTATATTTTTAATGTGGTTATAATGTTGTCTTCATTTTTCTGGCCTTAGCGGATAGTCCTATACCCTCTCTTGGGAAATGTCTGCGCAAGTCTTCTCCCTCTTTTTAATTGGGTTGTTTTAAAAAATGTATTAATTTATAGAACTTTATATATTCTGAGAAAATGAATCTCTGTTCACATATATGTATATTTTCTAATAGTCTGTAGCTTGCCTTTTTTCACTTTCTTTCTTTTTTTTTTTTTTTGAGTTGGAGTCTCACTCTGTCACCCAGACTGGAGTGCAGTGGCCGCTCCTGGCCACCGCAGCCTCGACCTGCTGGGCTCTGGAGATCCTTCCGCCTCAGCCTTCCAAGTAGCTGGAACTACAGGCGTGTGCTACCACGCCCGGCTAATTTTTTGATTTATTGTAGAGATGAGGTCTCGCCAAATTTCCCAGGCGGGTCTTGAACCCGCGGGCTCGGGCAATCCACTCACCTCAGCCTCCCAAAGGCCCGGGATTACAGGCTGAGCCACCAAGCCCGACGGCTTTTCACTTTCTTAATGGTATCTTTAATAAGCAGAAACTTGTTATTTTGATGAAGTTGAACATTATTTTTTTTCTCCTGGTTAGTGCTTTTTGCATTCTAACTTTAAAAAGTCTTTTGACTATCCCAGTTGTGATGATATTCTTTTGCTTTAAAATTTTTTTGCATGCTATAATGTAGGGTATTAATGTCAGCTAGTAGATGTCCACTTGTTTCAGCACCATTTGATGTTATAGTGCTATTGCTGTTTCTACAAAGAATTACATTGAATTTTGTTGAAAATCAATTGATTATATATTTATGGGTCTATTTATGGACTCTATTCTTTTTCGTTGTTCTATTTGCTTTTTCTCCTGCTAACATGCTGTCTTAATTAATGTAAACTTGTCTTAAAATCTGCAAAAAAATCTACTAGGATTTTGATTGATGTTATGATTAATCTATAGATTAATTTGAAAATATGCATACCTTAACAATAATGAATGTTTGTATGTGGTATATCTCTTTACTTATTTTGTTCTTTTAAAATTCCTCTCAGCAATGTTTTTGTATTTTACAAGCATAGAGGACTTGCACATATATATATTCAAAAAATGTATATATTTTGAATTGGAATCTCACTCTATCGCCTAGGCTGGAATGCAGTGGCATGCTCACGGCCACCCCAGCACTGACCTGATGGGTGATCCTTCCTCCTCAGCCTTCCAAGTAGCTGAAACTACAGGTATGCGCTACCACATCTGACTAATTTTTGGATTTAATGTAGAGACAAGGTCTCACCATATTGCCCAGGCTGGTCTTGAACCCATGGGTTCAGACAATCCTCTTGGCTCAGCTTCAGTCTCTCAAAGTGCTAGGATTTAAGGCTTGAGCCACCATGCCCAGCTGACTTGCACACATTTTAAAAAAATTATTCTTAGGTATTTGATGCATTTCATTGCTATTATAAATGACATTAAACATTTTTTTTATTTTCCAATTTTTTGTTGCTAGAATATAGAAGTACAATTGATTTTTATATATTGCCATTGTATCCCATGACCTTGCTAAATTTGCTCTGTAGTCCTAGTAATCTTATTTATTTTTATTTTTATTTTTGAGTTGGAGTCTCACTCTGTCGCTTAGACTGGAGTGCAGTGGCATGCTCCCAGTCACCGCAGCCTCGATCTGCTGGGCTCCGGCAATCCTTATGCCTCAGCCTTCCAAGTAGCCAGAACTACAGGTATGCACTACCATGCCCGGCTAATTTTTTATTTACTGTAGAGACGAGTTGCCTGGGTAGGCCTCGAACCCACAAGCTCTAGAAATCCACTTGCCTCTGCCTCCCAAAGTGCTGGGATTACAGGTTGAGCCACCGAGACCAGCCCCTAGTAATCCTAGTAGTTTGTTTCCTTTAGATTTTCTACCTGTATAATTACACTGTCTGCAAACAGTTTTATTTATTCTTCATCAATCTTTATGCCTTTTATTTTGGTTTTACATCATTTTTTCTTTTCTGATATATGCATTTAAAGCTATCACTCTTCCTTTAAGTACTCCTTCAGTTGCATCTCACAAATGTTGATACATTCTGGTTTCATTATTGTTCAGTACAAAATATTTTACAAATTTTGTTGTCTTTTTTTCTTTGATTCAAGGGTTATTTAGAAGTATGTGGCTTAATTTCTAAGTAATTGAGGATTTTTCAGTCATCATTTTATTATTAATTTATAATTAAATTCCTTTTTAGAGAATATACTCTGAGAGTTCCAATGATATGTATCCATATATCTACATATATAATACATATATATATATATATATATATATATATGACAATGTGCTATTAATCCATGTGTCTCTGCCACTATGTTGAGTATTTTAATCCTTTTTTTCTGTACTTAACTTTGGTTATTTTTCTGTTGAGTTCCTGATCCTTTGTGTTCCGGATCCTTCTTTTGTTCTAGTCTATTCTTAAGCTTATTTATTGCTTTCTTTGTTTCAGACATCATATTTTTCTAGTCTAGAATTTCCCTTTGAGGTCTTCTTTAGAGATTTAGTTTCTCTGATTAAATTCTTCTCTGTTAATCTATTATGTCCAACTTTACTTCTAAATTCTTTAACATTCTTAAAATAGTTATTTGAGAAACTTTATCTACTGGTTGCATCAGTGGGTCTGTCTCTATTGACTATTTTGATTTCTAAATTATGGGTCACATTTTCATTCTTCTTTACATGTCTTGTAATTTTTTATTGTATGTCAGTCACTTTTAATAAGAGGCTAGTAGAAACTAAACTTGATTGTATATTTTTGTTTTGTTTTTCCCAGAGAGGGCCTTCCTTTTCTTGTGTCCAAAAGCTTGGTAAAAAGATTTTTTTTATCTACATTCTATTACAAATTTAGCTGAGCTGAGACTGGAACATAATGTTAATTATTTTCAGTTTACTTTTTGTCAGTGAGATTAGGGAAATTGTTCTTGACCTTTCAACCTAACTCCCAACTTCTTGTTTCCCATCTGTCTAGATGGTTAATCTCTTTGGTCTTTTCAAGATTAGAACTAGAAGTGTATTTGGTTAGAGCTTTAGTTTGTTAAATTTCACTTTCAGATTCAACTCCAGAAAAACTCTGGAACCCATAAGGGATGGGGAGATCGCTTTCTACCTTCCAGCTGTGCCCCAACTGCTATTGACTCAGCAAATTCCCATGGGGGATAATTTGTTGAGAGATTTATTTTTGTGTTTGCAACTCTTTCAGATTCCAGTATCGTATTATCCCACATTGTTGAAAGTTTGGCTGATTTTTCCTCATCCCAGCAAACTTTCTCCCTTTGTCAGGGCTGGTCTTCTTCCTGCCTATGCTCAGGCTGGACAACTTACCCTAAGTATAAAAATTATCACCACTTTTTCTCTTATCTGAAGGTTATGCTTATCTCTGGAATTAGTTTATTTAGACTTTTGTGTGTGTATCTATTGCTCTTTGACAACTTTAAAGAAAAATACAACTGTTTATGTGTTGTTTTCTTTTTATGATGAAAACAACAATCCTTATGTTTTCCTATATCTTAACCAGAAACAGAACTTCCATAGTTTCTTAGAGTTTTGTTTTAGATACATTCTAGGAGGCAAATGTGAGACTTCAGAGCAACATAAAATATTCACAATTCTGGAGTTAGTCTTATTTAGACTTAGAATGCCGGTTGCTTGAGTCATGAGCAGTGTTTGGCCCTGTGAAGTATTGCTTCTATTTTAACCCACTCTCCTACCCCCAGCAGTTACTTTTACTGCAGAAGCCTATTCCATATACCCTTTTCATTCTTCAAATCTGGTTTAGTTTTTTCTTTGATCAGTCTCCACTGGCATCATCCTGATCTAAACTGCAATCATTGCCAGGTAACAGCAATTCCTGTTATACTGTGGGTTTCTCCATAGTTCTTCTGGATTCCATCTAATCCAATCCCCACACTACATCCAGAGTGATGGTTATAATAAAACTGTAATTCTGATCATGTTACCCTCCTGCTTGAACTCTTTCAATGGCTTCTCATTACCCATAAGGCACAGACAAAACTCAACATGTGTGCTCTCCAGCTTTATCTTGGCACCTAGTCCCTGCCATCAATGTCCTGTTCATTTTCTTTTAATCTCTACTCTCTTTGCTTTCTCTCACCATATAATCTTTATGCTCTTCCCGTTATGTGGGGTGTCATTCCTTCCTCTCTTTGCTTGGCCTGTTCTCCTTTCAGATTTCACCTCAAGCATCACTTCTCAAAGAAGATTCCCCTGATCTCCCTGGCTATTTCATTTCCTCCTATCTGTTTTTCTTTCAATAGTGTGACTTGACCAGTAATGAGTTTTGTACTTTTTGTTAGATTATCTAATTATTGGCAATCCCTCCATTAGACTAAAAGCCTCCATGAGGGCAGAGAAAAATATTTGTTTTCTGGATAATCATTTTATCCTCAATGCCTAGAACATTGACTAATATTTAATAAAATCTGCAGAATAGCTTAATACACAAATTAATGACTATGAAGGAAATAAATGTATTTTATTTCTTTAACCTGGAATAAATTATTTAGGTCATTCCTGTGGGCATGCATTCATTCTGTCTATCTTTATCATCATTTATTCATTTTCTTTTAAAAACATCTTTAGAAGAAGGTCTTTGGAGTTTCTCTTAAATCAGATGTAGAACATAAGCTACAATCTAAGTAGGAAATATGTCTACGTTTAAACTCTAGTTGACTAAGGTAGTGTGTATTTAGTTCACCATAGTAAAGGAATATGTCTCATAGAGCAGTAAAAGACTTCTCTAATTCTTTCTTTGCTAGCTGCATTGACATGTTTATTTTTCTTGACCTAGATAACTGGACTGGATGGGAATTGAACATTTGCCAATTAATTAGTGACTTAAATCACTTGTGAAAGTATCTGTAAAAAATCAATTCAAGCTGACATAGCTGACTTTTTAGATGTCATGTAAACATAAGTGGTGTTTTCTTTTTCTGTGGTGGTGTCCAAGGAATTGTGGTCAAGACTTAAGATCCGTTAAGACCTCCCCCATAGAGTTCTTCTTCAAAGACTGGGTCTAGTTACCTAAGCCATTCTTAAATTATCTCCAGGTTTCCAATTCCATTCCTCATCAGTCTTTTGATCCAGTGTGCAATTACTGGCATTGAAAATGGTAGAATTGTAAAAGAAGCATCTCTCCTTCAAAAGTCAAGAAGATTGAGTTTCACACTCACATGGGAGTGATTTTCATGTTTTGGTTTTTAATAATTCTTTGGCATAGCATCTCAAATGCTACTGGCACCCTCAAGATGACTCAGGGCTGAGAGACTCACAAGTGTCCCTATCAGTGGTCTTGTCTTAACACTTTAAACCTCAGGGAAAAGTAGCACACACAGCCACACCTTCTCTATAGCTTGAGATCCTCTGCCACTCTGTCTTCTGCTGATGAAGGTATTGCTTGAGCAAAAGCAAGAAGATATTTTTTACACTGTCTGCTGAAAGGGAAGAAGCAATCAGCTACACCCTGCCTTACCTTTTTTCTTTCAAAGAACGAGTAAATAAGTTTAAAAAGGACCAGATTGTGTCTTTAATGCTTAATTTTCTTGACATTTTAATACGATTAATTGGAATTTAGCCAATCTGGAATGGCTTAAAATGTCAAGAAATGCTTGTTTGTGGTTTGTGTAAGTGTATGTGTGTGTGCATGCACACACATAAATGCATGTTACATATGTTGTAAAAGAGGGTAATTGCTCTGTGGTAGAATGTGTTTCCAAAGAACACAGGTCTCAAGAAAATGGAATTATTGCTCTTATGAACTACTAATTCCTAAGTATTATCCCTTCTTTTTAACATCTCTTTCTTCTGCAAGTGTTTAAACACGTGGTGTTCAAGAACACGTTCCTTGTTCAAGAAACCTTAAACAAGAATTTCAATACTATTTTATTAATGTAAACTTCTTAAGGAAAATTATTAGTAAAATTTTTATTCTAATAGTCACTTCATATGATTCTCAGTCCTGCACAGATGAACAATATAATTTCTTTATGTTCGCTAGTCCAACACTTTTTTTGAGCACCTAGTACATACAAAGTGTTATATTGAGTGCTGTTAATAAGAAAAAAATTTTGCTTGAAAGATGTGTTTTGCCTCCATTTTCTCTGTGTTTTTTGTATCCTGATTACTGAGGTTAGGTCCTTCAATGATGAGATTTTTGTGTCTTATGATCTTAAAAGGTAATAATAAAAATAAATAGCCAAGTGTTACTTGAGATTATGTTCACTGTACTAAGTGCTTTTCATGCATTATCTCATTTAATCCTCACAGCAGCCTTATGAGGATATAATTATTATTATCCCCACTTTACAAATGAAACAACTGAGGCAGAGAGTTCACTTGTAACTTGCCCAAGGTTACATAGCTAGTATGTGGCTGAGCTGAGACTGGACAGGCTGAAGACCCACCAAATGACATCTCTGGAGTTCATGATAACACCTGATTTGTGCAAAATTGACATGAGATACGTAGGAAAGAACTCCCAGGACTTTTAAGGGCAAGGAACCAAGCAAGTCATCTGAAGAAGTCACAAGTTCATTCTGCTGATTCCAGAAATATTTATATGAACACTTTATTTTATTTTATTTTATTTGGTTTTTATTCTACAAGTTGAGGTCTCACTCTGTCACCCAGGCTAGAGTGCAGTGACATGGCTATCATGGCTGAGGGAAGCCTTGACTTCCTGGGCTCAGGATATCCTTCCACCTCAGCATTCCAAGTAACTGGGATTACAGGTGCCCACCAACATGCCCAGCTTATATGAACCCTTTTAAAAATAAGCAGAGAGATAAAAGTAAACAAATTGATCAATGGAAGAAAAATCTGAAAACAGACCCATATATAGATAAATATTTAGCACTTCACAAAGGTAATGTCTTAAGAAGAGAAATGATAGGTTGGGGCTGGGCACCATGGCTCACGATTATAATACCAGTACTTTGGGAGACTAAGGTGGGAGGGGCTCAGGAGTTCGAGACTAGCCCAGGCAACGTAGCAAAACCTTATTTCTACAAACACATCAAAAACAAACATTATGCACCATCTCAGACTCTTCAGTGTTTGAGCCAATAAATTCACTTCCCTGTCCCACTTTTGTTTGTTTGTTTGTTTTGAGAAAGCAGGATTTATTGAGAGGACAGAAAAGTTCCCACAGTGGGAGGGGACACGAAGGAGTTGCCCCCCTTCCCACTTTTTAAAAACCAATTTGAGTAGGGCTGTCCATTTCATGCAATTGAAAGCATCCTAACATTTACACATTCCTCTGACTTGACATATAATACATATGCATTGGGGACACACTGATTCAATTCTGACTAAAAAGCAAATGGTTGAGGATTAAAATACATGTTCTGCTGAAGCACAGGCTATAGTCAAATTCACATTCATTGAAAGAACTGCTGGAGTATAAGAATAAATCTGAAAATTTATGCAAATGTTTAAATTATTATGGTTTTATTGTTAATATTTAATAGTCAAAATGTTAAATTTTGTCATTGTAGTCTAGGATCAGTGCAGTAGTTCCTCAGAGCTGACAACTGCTAGATAGTTCTTGCAGCCACTGATCTGTATATCCTTTTTTTCTTTTTTTGATTGTAGTCTCACTTTGTCACCCAGGCTGGAGTGCAGTGGCATGCTCACGGGCACCCCAGCGTCAACCTGGTATACTCCAGCGATCCTTCTGCCTCAGCCTTCCAAGTAGCTGGAACTACAGGTGTGCTACCATGCCTGGCTAATTTTTTGATTTATTGTAGAGATGAGGTCTCACCAAGTTGCTCAGGCTGGTCTCAAATCCATGGGCTCAGGCAATCCTCTCACCTTGGCCCCCCCCAAAGTGCTGGGATTACAGACTTGAGCCACTGTGTCCAGCCTGTTCTGCATATCTTAATACTAAAGAAAGGATCACTTTCAACTAGCATGTTTAATAGTCATCAAGCATTTGTGTACAACAGAATATAATTCAGGAAAAAGGTTTCAATAGTGTCTAAAAAGAAGTTCATACTTAAGATTCATAGCTCTAGCAAATCTCAAAAATTCCTTATCATTTCTGCCAAAAATGAGTGGTAGCTATAGCAATCGTTTCAATGAGACTTTCATTTAAAATGATAGTTTCTACAAAGAATTGTCTTTGTAGCGGATTCTTATGAAGTCTACGATTTTGAAATTAAATTAGTGAAAACAAAATGTGTCATATATGTTCATTTTTCTTCAACAATTCATTCTCTGATCTATACTCTTTATATTTCTGGCTAAAAGATGCTTTGTTATAAATTTTATGGTTCATGATTTGGTCATTTTTTTTCTCCTGAAATTTTGAGGTAGTAAAATTTACAGGACAATTTTAATCTACCCTCATAAAGGGTAAAAAAATTTCAAAACAAAAAAATTTCTTAAAAAGTTCATGGCCAGCCAGGCATAGTGGCTCAGACCTACAGTCCTGGCTACTGGGGAGGCTGAGGCAAGAGGATCAGTTGAACCTACAAAGTTGAGTTAATGAGCCTACAATGAGCTATGATCACATCAGTGCTCTCCAGCCTAGGTGACAGAATGAGACTCTGTCAGTAAAAAAAATAAAATTAAAACAAAAAACTCATAGCTAATTGAAATTAAATAGTTAAATATAAGTCTGCCTTATATTATTATTTAAAGTTCTATAAGCACACTTTGGTTCATAAAAGATAACCATGATCTTCCAAAGTTATCTAGCTAATTCATTTTCTTTCTTTCCTTCTTTTTTTTTTTGAGATGCAGGCTGGAGTGCGGTGGCACACTCATGGCCACGGCAGCCTCAACCTGTTGCGCTCAGGTGATCCTTCCACCTCAGCCTTTCAAGTAAGCCGAAACTACAGGAGTGCGCCACCATGCCTGCCTAATTTTTTTGTTTATTGTAGAGATGAGGTCTTGCCAAATTGCCCAGACTGGTCTCCAACCTATGGACTCAGGCAGTCCTGTGTTCTCCGCCTCCCAAAGTGAGCTACTGCGCCTGACAGCTAGTTAATTTTCTGTTAATATTTACATTAATTCATTCTCTATTAATATTGTAATAATAATTTAATATTGGTAAACTATTTTCTTATTTCTTTAAACTTTAGAAAGTTAAAAAAATTTTAGTACATAAAGTTAATAACTTTTGTAATCATTCTTAATTATTGTAGCATTTTACGCTCATATATACAAATATACTTACAATATCTGTACTCCAACTGCTATAATTTCAATGTAGAATGCAAATTAAGAGATCTTTGTTCCACGTTACATCTTAAATGCTTACACACACACATACACATTTTGTAGAGATGAAATCTCACTATGTTGCCCAGGCTAGTCTTGAACTTCTGGGCTCAAGCAATACTCTTGTCTTGTCCTCCCAAAGTGTTAGGATTACAAGTATGAGCCATCACATCTGGCCAACTTATATATTTTTAGGTGAATATGCAAATATCAACTTAAAAACTTACTGTTTTGTTCATGTTACTGATATTATTGCTGATCAGATGTAATGGTGACCTGTTTTACCAACATAATTACTAAACAAGGTCAAGGCCAGATGGTAGTGAAGTTGACATTTAGCTCTTATGTTTGCCAAGGCCAAGGTCAGAGATAAAAAACAGAGCAGATTTTGGACAAATACTGAAGCCAAGGCCCAATGTTGGTGTGTCACATATGTATTTTCTTAGTGGCTACATTTTATGACTGTAGCAGCAGTTACTCACCCAATCTCCTAGAGAAAAATGTCTGAAAACACATGCCCCACAATGACAAACAATGTTTATCTTTGGATGGTAAAACTACAGATAATTTTTTTCTTGTTGCCTCTCAGTAATTTCTATTTTTTTCTATAATGCACATGCATTAATTGGGAAATGAATTATGTCTTTGTTTTAGAACACGAAAGTTCTAAAACTTATAAAATTTAGGATGAGTACCAACACAAAACCAAATTTACAAAACTTACATTACACTAGAAAATAAAATTATTTAGAAAGGTATACTGGGTAAATCCCTTTTGGTAAGATGTTGCCAGGCCTTATGAGGGTCAGGAAGTTTTCTCCAAGATGTATCCTCAATTCCTCTTGCTGCTAGTTAAGCCCTTTCATCAAAGGAGACAGGACAGCTGCTAATCCTCATGTAAATCTACCTCCAGATCGGTATTACATTTCCTTCCCTCTGTCTTCTCATTTTTAGGTTAAACAAACTTTCCTTGTAATGTCCATTCACCACACCCTTATTCTGAACAATTATAGAACTAAGAGTAAAGGAGCAAATTTCTCTCAAGAGGGTGCTTCTATGCTATTTTATTGCTTCAAAACTCATTGTTTAAAAAAAAAGTTGTTTTTTTTTTTAAAAAGCTTATTAGTTGGAGATTGGCCTTGAAGCCCCAATTTGTAGAGGAATTCTAGAATCTGGCAAATAAATGGAGCCAGAATGGTTAGTACAACTCTATAGTGGAAAGCTCAAAGGTAGAAAAATCATTGGAGGAAAAAAGCTTGCTACACACACACACACACACACACACACACACACACACACACACACACACACACAACACACAATTTTCCATACACATTCTTTTCCATACATATTCTTTTCCATGTTTTCTGCCAAAAAATGCAGGAAAAGTCATTGCCAAATTTTGTTAGGCTGTTCACTGGAAGGAAGCACAGCCTTTTCTTGAGGTGGAGGCAGATAGAGGATGAGGCTCTTGGGATCTGGCATATCTTCCCAGTTATTTATTCATGGTCTGATCCAGGCAATGCAGGTTCAAATTCTGGCCATGTATATATAGTTTGAAAAGCAAAGCAAATGGAAAAAAAAAAAGAAGTTCGCCATAAAAGGTGACCAACTCCCTGTTCCTCAATATTTTTCTCTTTCAGTGTGAACCTGAATGCTGACTATGTAGTTGGGCTTCAGGAAAAAACTGCTGATATGTTGCCAGATCCATTCAGCCAGTCAGTTGTCTGCCCAGGAGTCTTTGTGATGACCTCTAGGTACATACAGCCTGTATGAACTTTATAAATATCTTCTGTGTTTACTTGGAGTTTCCCTTTGTCCAGCCCCTAAACTTACGGAGGGAGGTGAAAGTTTAGGCAAGAAGTAGGGGACTGCACACAGACATGGTGTTGCTGTGTTCTTGGCCTAACTCACAAATGGAGAAAATCATGACTTGAGCCCTAAAGGAACTACTTGGATTAGTTACCCCGTAACTATGAAAGTGAATTGAATTATGACAATACTTAATATTATGCTTCTACTGATGGGGTTATGGAATGGCTGCAGATTGAAATCAAAGTTATAACTTTATTTAAAACATTAGAGTATATAATTCAACTGGAAAAATCTAGAGCACAAATACTATCCAATGAATTTGCTTGGCATACACACTCAGTCACTTTAGACCAAGATACTTTTTTCAAGGTTAGAATTAAAAAACTTTGGGTGCAATTTAAAAAGAACTCAAAAACCTTCTTTATAGTACTTTGGTACATTGTTGTTTTTCTTAATTTATAGAGGAAGAATAGGGCATATTAATTAACATCTGCAATTAATAGATCTAAACCAGCTGTTCCATCTTGGAAAATGTCATATTCCAAGCATTCTCCTTTCTTTAACCTTTAGGTTTGATCCGCAAGCTTACAGGGTGGGAAGAAAGATGGATTCATTCAAGTCAATGACACTTGAGAACCACTCTGCTCAGAACGTCCTACTCAATTGTATGCATCAGGTAGTGATTGGCCAATGGGTTTGTTCCCAAGATGGGCTATGCCCAAAGGTGGGGCTATGCCCAAAGGTGGAACTATGCCACCATGGGCTGTTATCCAGACACAGTGGGGTTCTGTCAAGAAGCTGAGCTCCTGGTGCCCTGTGAGCTGGCTTTGAGATGGCTCTGTGGTAACTGTTGTTGTCTATGGCCTTAGTTGAGCATAGGCAAAGTCTCTGTGTCTTTGCCAAGAGCAAGGCAGTTGCTATGGAAAGGCATTCTGAGGAGGGGCTCCTGGGTCCCGCTTCTGCAGAATCTTTCGGGGGAAGGCTGATTAGAGTTGACATACCGTTGTTCTCTAGAAAACTAATAGGATACACATTTTTTTCCAGTAAGCAAGACAATTGTAGAATGCCATATTTCATAGATTTTCAAAATGGGATCTCACACACACGAAGAGAGTAAACTTATAACTAATAGCCCTTTGGGGGGAAAATTGTATTTTCAGTTACCATACTCACATAGTCTTTCACTGAATCTTGGACACTGTTGTTGGAACTGGGCTAGAAGCCAGTTCTCAAAATAGCATAAATGGGAAATATTTAGGCAAGGCTTGTGATATACACTAGGTGTGTTTGGTTATTATAACATGTTTCCCTTTTGTGCTTTCAAAGAATGCGTGATGGATTATGGGGTTTGAGATTATTATAGTAGGTGTCACTTCCCTTATTTGACATAGCTGGGTTAGAGGTCCCAAGAATCGGAACTCACTACTAGCGAAATCAGGATATGCATGCTGTATTTAGGGACTGTGCTAAAAAAATAACAAAACCTTTAAGTGAACTAGAACACATAAACATTTACTTCATCTGTAAAATGGGGAGGGTTGATCCTGAAAGTTCTTTGCAGCTCTACTATTGTGGGACAGATACATTTGTAGCCTGTTAATTTTAGACTGTCTGTGTAACAGGGAAAATGATTGTCACTATCTTGTGTATCAACCGAAGCGTTGACATGAGGACTAAATGAGTTAATATACGAAAATTACCTACACTGGTGCCTGATACATAAGAAGTTCTCAGGAAATATTAGAGACTGTGATTGCTGTTTTTATTAAACCAACACTACAGATCTTGCCCTCTGCCTTCTGTCCACAGTACATTATATACAGCCCTGTAGCAAATACACATTTCATTTAGTCATGTTGCTATGGCTCAAATGTCTCTCTTTTTGTCCCTAAAATGAAGACAATTGCTGATAGGATTAAATCAGTGGAGAAGGTATATGAGAGATATTTTGTAATCAAAAGAGGGCAATTCAAATGTAACAAAGAATATTGGATTGGCTGTTTTAAATATAGATGCCCCCACATTGAAATCTTACCAACATTAATTTGTTTTAAAATGTAAGTATTATTATTATTTAGGTATGGTGATACTAACAGATGAGGAGACAAATACCATTAAGAAGATATTTTGTTACAGTTCCCAAGAGGAGGGGATACACCCTGCCACCCAGAGCTACATGGGTGAATTAGGAGGCAGAAAACAAGGGGAAAGCATGAGTAGGAGTCTGTGTGTGTGTGTGTGCGTGTGTGTGTGTGTGTTGTTTTTGTAGGTGTTTTTGTTTTATTTTTGTTTTTTGTAGTAAGAAATGGGCAAGGCAGGGTAGGCAGGTTAGGCACGTTTAAGATTTGTTAGTGTGAATTATTTCAACGTGCTCCAAGGTGTAGGGGCTGCCCCTAGCTGCCCAGTACCTGGCCCAGAGATGATTAGGGCAGGAAATAGTGCTTAACCTGTGAGAGCTCAATAAAAGAAGCAGTTGGTGGGTGTGAGCACCAGATTGGTTGGTGAGCATATGAGAAATGCATTCATGGGGGGTGTCTTCTCTAGGATTTAATTATCTCTAGGATCTGGCAACCCTAGGAAGGAGCAGGCTCTCCAGGGTTAGCAAGGCTCCAGCTGCCAGGCACCAAGAATACAAATAATAAGAAAAGAATACAGAACATGGAAAATATAGTTAATATGCCACTTCATATTCATAGTGTCTTTATGTTTGCTTTTGCTTGTTATCTACAGAAGGCCAAGGGAGTTTGAGTAGGGATGGAATTTGAGACATTTAACGAGGATAAAAGACTCCCCCTGGCAGTCCCCTACACTGGTTTTAAGTTCCTTGTGAGTAAAAGAGATAAATTGTAGAATGTGATGATACATTCCTCATGTAGTCACAAGAGATGCTTACAGGTGGGTCTAAGTGAAAACTGTGGCATGGAGTTGGAGAGGAAACCACCCCATCACCTCCTCTGGTCTCTCCTTACGCCTTTGTCCCATACAGCTTCTTCTGGAACATCTTCAAGTGGCCCCTGTGACATGGCTGGGCTTTGGTGTTCCCAGGGTAGGCAGTGGCAGCCATGGGACATCTAGTGGCTTTGCAGCAGGTGTGAAGAAGCAAGAGCCAAAGCAGAGTGCAAATAAGACAGGCATATGTGAGTATCTCCGTGGGCACTCCCAAGAACACTTGGAAGTGGACCTGAAGCCCCTGGTTGTGCCTCTGAACCAGTAGACATCTAGCCTACATGATAGAAGGAGACGTTATTTTATTCCAGATCCTTTTCACTCATTAAATAGTTAACCAATATTCATTGAGCCCTTTGTTTGAGTTACACAAGAACATTCATCTTACTTATTTTATAGCCACTTCTAGCTTTTGCCCTAAGTAGGTATTAAACAAATGGACCAGTCTCCTCTTTTACCAGGCTTGGTGCTGTGGTCTGGATCTGCTGAGATGGACACCAAGATAGGATCATATGTGCAAGGAAAAGGAGGAAGCAAGAAAGGCAGGAGGAGAGCCTTCAGACTGTATTGTAGGTCTGATATCTGTGGAAAGAGAGGGGACGGGAAGGAGGAGTGGGCGGGAAGACTCTCTGACTGCAACACAGTTCCAATAAATATTCCGCTAGGCCAACATGGAGCCCTTACGTCCTATGCCTTGCTGCAAGGGGCCTTCCATGCTCAGTCAAATGGTGAAAGTGTGGTAAAGCCCAAGAAGCAGCACCTGGGGCCATCAGTCAATGATGTTCCCAACCACAGGAGATCTGAGTAGTGCATTTTTTTTTGCCATCACATCTGGGATCAAAATAATTTTGGCTGCTTCATATATCAAATTTAGCTTGAGCATTTGAGGATTCATTACCATTGGGAATAGTAAATACCTAGAAGAGACATTTTGAAAGGAGATAACTTTGGATTTATATAAATCCAGCAGGGCCACTGAGAGTGGTTGAACAGGTTGTGTATTACACAAGGGCATCTGCCAGAGGATGCTGAGGTCTAGCCTTAGTTTGTTCATTAATCTGTGTTCCCTGGCAAGGCTGTCTCTGCTCTATCTAGAGAGGTTGCTTTTTCTCATTTGCACACTGGGACCTGGTTCCAATGCATTTGTTCAATCACATATACTGTACAGTCACTTGTAGAAAGAGGGGCATCTATAGCCACTTTGTGGAAACCTATAAAAAAACTTCATTTGCCTATAAGATCAGAGACCTAGGCATACCTATGAAAGAGCCACAGCCTCTACCCATTACTTCAGAACCTTCTCCTGACTGGTGGAACTTCTCTTTTCAGCCCACAGCCCTCACTGCTACCCTGCTGTTCTTCCCCTTCTGATCCCATTTAGGGTTGCCATGATGTGCTAACCCTCCCATACCAAGTCTTACTCATGTGTGTCTCATCCCACACCACCTGCAAGTTAGCTCTCCAATAGAAAAAAAATTGTACTTGATAGATCCACCAGTGGGTGAAAGATTGACAATATCTCCCAAGGGAAGAGTAATAGGTGCTATTCATCCAACTTACTTTGTGCTAGTGGCTTCATTTGATCTCAAAATTTTTATCTCAAAATGTATTTTTATCTCAAAAATTTCAGGAGGAAACCAAGGCTCTAGGGGTTAAATAATTCCACTAGGGTCACATAGATACAAAGTGGATGAGTCAGATTTTGAAACCAAGTATTTTCCCTACAGACTCCTTTCCCTTCACCACTGTTCAAGGCCATTTCAACTACAGAATCTTCTCACACTGTCCCATCCATGAGTCTGGAAATAGGCCAGACTTCTAGAAAGGAGAAGAGTTTTTTGCCCAATGCTCTTTACACTATGCCACATAAGTCAGAGTTTTTCAAAACAGTTGTTCAAACAATGTTTTTCAATCAACTTAGCTGGTCATGGGCAGCATTTCAAAAAATGAAAATATAATGAAAAATGAAGGTTCTGAAGAAATTTTAAAATGATAGAACAATAGAAGAGAAAATACCAGAAGGCATTACATATGCAAAATGTAAGTGTGATTTCATGAATTTTTGTTTCCGTTTAATACATGTGCATATTTATATATATATTTACTAATGTATGCGCATATGTATGTACATTTGTATGTAAGTACTGAGTTCTGTAAAACTGCATGAGGAAAGCACTTTGAACTATGGGTCAAAGTCCAGTGACTTTGTCTCATGCTGACCAGGATTAATCAGTTTCCTCATTTTATCTGACCCCTGTGTAACAGAGAGCTAAATTAGACAGCTATGCTGGCCTGAGCTCCTTCCCATTCTCTACTTCCAACTCCCTCCCTGACTTTTAGGGAAGTAGAGACCCTGCCAATGAAGCTGAACTCTCAGAGAACGTTCTTTCCATTCTCTCTCCTTTAAGCACACCCTGAAGGCAAGGTAGCAACTTAGGCCAGGCTAACCATGCCTTATCCCTAAGTAACTCTTAAATTTACAGGATACAACAAACATGAAATAATTGCTTTTAAAATAGAGTATGTAATTTAAATATTAGTAGCATTTACATGAGCCCTTTCAGTAAACAGTAGCAACTGAGCTAGATAGTTAGCAAGAATAATTAATTAAATTAGAACACGGGACTACATTGTCATTAAGACCACTCTGTGAGCAGTATTGTGAATTATAAAGTGAATTTGAGGAAATGTGAAGACAAGACTCATACTCTTTGTCCCAATTATCAAAATTCTTATTAGCTATGATACTGTCCATGAGATATTTAAGACCAGGGCTGCTGTGTTTGATTGTTCATCAATAATCATGAAAGCGAACGTTGGTTAGTACATGGTAACTTAACAAATGAAGAAGATATTCTTGTAAGCTCTTTAACATAGATTAATACATATATAATCCTCATAACAGCCTATAAGTTAGATTTTATTATTCTCATTTTTCAAATAAGGAAATTGAGGCTGAGAGGTTAAACAACTTATCATGGTTGTACATGTAATAAGAACCTACAGTAAGTTTTTATTGTTTGTTGTAATAGATTGGCTACAAAAAAATGGCCTCTGTTCTTTCTCATCTGTATCCACATCCTTTCCAATGTAACTCTGTCACACCTTCTGCAGAGGAGCGAAGTCTACTCCAAATTCTTAATTCAGGGCTGACTTTGTGACTTTCTTTGGCCAATAGATGTAGTAGAAATGACTGTGTGGTGCGTAAGTCTCAAGAAACCAGGCTGTCTTCTGCTTTCTCTTTCAAGTTCCTGTCTCCAACAAGCCTGGACTAGTCTGCTTGAGGGTGAGAAGTCATATGGAGCTGAGATGAGTCATCCCAGCTGAGGCCATTCTAGACCAACCAATCCCTAGCCAACCTACCAACCAAGTGACCGTTGACACATGAGCAAGGCCAACCAATACTGGTTGAGCCTGGCCCAGATCAGCAGAACTGTCCATAAACTAATGAATAATAATACATTGGTCTTTTGGTCACTGAGTTTTAGGATGTTATATTGCTCCATTTCAGTGGCAATATATAACAGATAAGTTGCCAATTGACAGTCATTTCTTTTCTCTTTCCTTTGAGGCCAAGTCTGCTTCCCGTGATAGAGGTTTAAATGCTATACATTCATTTTTCAAAACTTTGTTTTCAGTTGGGGCAATACAGTCCTGGCAGAAGCACAGGGAAGTCAGTTTGATAAGGGTGATGGGGTTGGGCAGGGAGTAGTGGTTCTGAGAAACATTTTCCTTTCTGAAAAGGAAGAGCCTGGCAATGAGATGGAAGTCTTTTCCTTTCTTCCTTATCTGCTTTGGGTGCTATCATTAAAAATGGATGCTTGAGTCATAGCAGCCATCTTGTAACCATGAGGCAATATGCCTAAGAACAAAAATGTAACACATTAGGATGGAAGAATAGAAAACTGAAAAGAGCCTAGATTCCTGACCACATCATTCAGCTGTGGAGACAATTCTGGAACTGCTTCACCTTCTGACTTCTTTACCATTTAAGGTCTTGTGTACTGGCTATTCTGAGTGACAAAGTGCAGGAACCAGAGTCCAATCCTAGGTAGTCTAGTTTGTAACTATTATGCTGTACTCAGCAGCATTGAGTGCGGTTAAGACAAGCAGAAACATGGGCTTTAGAGGCCCAAGTGACTATGGCTTGTGAGCATTGACAAGACTTAGTATTGATAAATACTGGAGTAGAGTCTGGTTCTAAACCAGGCATGGGCTCGCAGGGTCCCTGGCAAGGTCCTCAGTCTCTTAGATAAGAGCACCACTGAGGCCAGAGCACGAGCTTTCATGGGGTCGATCAGGGGGATCCCAAAGCCTCTCTAAAGAATCAGAAGCAGGCCAGGCACAGTGGCTCAGCCTGTAATCCCAGCACTTTGGGAGGCCAAGGTGAGAGGATTGCCTGAGCCTGGGGGTTCAAGACCAGCCTGGGCAACTTGGTGACACCTTGTCTCCACAATAAATCATAAAAACTAGTCGGGTGTGGTGGTGTGCATCTGTAGTTGCAGCTACTTGGAAGGCTGAGGTGGAAGGATCACCTAAGCCCAGCAGGCAGAGGCTGCAGTGACCATGAGCGTGCCACTGCACTCCAGCCTGGGCAACAAAGAGTGCAACTCCAACTGAAAAATAAAAAATTAGAAGCAATAGGGTGAGGGGAGAAATCACAAACCCAGCTTATATCCTCTGGCCTGCACTAGTCTCTAAGTCCAATCTCCATGACAATGGAAACGTTTCTAAATTTGTTTAAAATTTTAAAATTATATTGTTTTGATTCATTAACTTGCCATATTTTGTAATGTTTGTTTTATCACAAAATTATTTTGTTATTAATCAAATATCTTAAATCAAGTAGATCCAGGAAAGAAAAACAGACTTTCTATACACAGAGGAGCCTCACACTTGACACTGAGTCTCATGTTTTCTGGTTATACCATATCTTCAAAGCTAAGCCCAGTGACATCTCTGCCCCTGGTATTCTGTTTGTCTTTCTCATTGTTCTATATAGGCATACCTCATTTTACTGTGCTTCTTTTTCTTATCGTGCTTTGCAGATACTCTGTCTTACATAAATTGAAGCTTTGTGGCAACCCTGTGTTGAGAAAGTTTATCGGTGACATTTTTTCAGCATGTGCTCACTTCATAACTCTGTGTCACAATTTGGTAATTCCCAGACTTTTAAAAATTATTTTTATGTCTATCATGGTGATCTGTAATCAATGATCTTTGAGGTTACTACAGTAATTATTTTGGGGTACCATGGACTGTGCCCATATAAGATAATGAACTTGATACATGTTGTGCATGTTCTGACTTTCCACCAACAAGCCATTCCCATCTCTCTTTGGGTCTCCCTATTCCCTGAGACACAACAATATTGAAATTAAACCAATTAATAACTCTACAATAGTCTCTAAGTGTTCAAATGAAAGTAAGAGTCATCTCCTTTCATCTCTCACTTTAAGTCAAAAGTTAGAAATGATTAAACTTAGTGAGGAAGGCATGTCAAAACCCCATCCTGATCAGTCAGATCCCATCAACACTGAAGCAAGACCCTTTATCAGGGAAAGGATTATCACTCGTTGAAGTCTCAGATAATTGTTAGCTTTTTTTTTTTTTTTTTAGCAATAGAGTATTTTAAGTTATGGCATGCACGGTCTTTTTTGTTTGCTTGTTTGTTTGTTTGTGAGTCGGAGTCTCACTCTGTCGCCCAGACTGGCGTGCAGTGGCCGCTCCCGGCCACCGCAGCCCCGACCTGCTGGGCTCTGGCGATCCTTCTGCCTCAGCCTTCCAAGTAGATGGAACTACAGGCGCGCGCTACCATGCCCGCCTAATTTTTTGATTTATTGTAGAGATGAGGTCTCGCCAAGTTGCCCAGGCGGGTCTTGAACCCGCGGGCTCAGACAATCCACTCACCTCAGCCTCCCAAGGCGCGGGATTATAGGCTGAGCCACCGAGCCCGGAGGACAGTCGTTTTTTTTTAGACATAATCCTATTGCACAAAAGTCAATATACTACAATGTGGTGTAAACTTAACTTTCATATGTGCTGGGAAACAAAAAAAATATGTAACAGGCTTTATTGCAGTATTTGCTTTATTGTGATGGTCTGGAATAGAAGGTACTATCTCTGAGGTATTCCAGTATCTCCCCTGGGTAGTCAAGTCTTTTGGTCTAGACTCCTTCCTTTTTGTTTCCCTGGAATCTCATTTCTGTTGACTTTCTCCTGGGAACAATGGGTCTCAACCTACAGCTTTTCATGTGTTACAGCCCCGATGTACCTCACACATACCTCCCTGATCCCAACTCCTTGTGTGGGCCCGTCTGGTCAACTTGTCTTTGGCCACCCACAACTCAAGTATTTCCATTATTGTACTCATTTATCCCCTTTCTTGTTATATAGCTGAGAAAATTTGGAGTAGATTGATCATAGTTTTTTTTTTTGAGTTGGAGTCTCACTCTGTCGCCCAGACTAGAGTGCAGTGGCTGCTCCCGACCACCGCAGCCTCGACCTGCTGGGCTCCAGCAATCCTTCCGCCTCAGCCTTCCAAGTAGCTGGAACTACAGGCACGTGCTACCACACTTGGTTAATTTTTTGATTTATTGTAGAGATGAGGTCTCACCAAGTTGCCCAGGCGGCTCTCGAACCTGCGGTCTCAGGCAATTCAATCACCTCAGCCTCCCAAGGCACGGGATTACAGGCTGAGCCACCAAGCCCGGCTGATCACAGTTTTTATGTTAAAAAAATATATAGTCCTTCCATCTCCCTTCCTTCCACGGCTGACCCCACAACTTACATAAAAACTCCAGTATGAAAGTAAGAAGTGGAGAAAATGAGAGGATGTCCAGATGGATATACATTCTCAGAAAATGCTAAACACTTTGTGTTTACTTTCTAGCAGAGGAAAAGACTTGAAGAAAGCTGTCATGTACATTGATATCAGCACCCAGGATTACAATCTGAACTCCTTCCTCAAGGCATTCCACCTGCCTGGCAGACTGTTGTTTTTTTGTTTTTAAATAGGAAAGACTTCCCAGATCCTGAAGAGAAATTCATACCTTGTGATTGGAAGAACTTGTAAGGGCACAGCTTGTGCGGGCATTTTGAAGGAATGGCTTTCCTTTTCTGTATTACCTGTGCAATGATAACTGGGCTCTTACAGATAATATAAAAAGCTCAATCTAGAGTCTTCGACTGGTGTGTTACTAAAAAGGAAAATAAAAAGGTGGGAGGAACATAAAACTGCTGACTGTTGGCTCCTCAAAGGCTGTGCACAATAATATTGATTTGATTACAGCATTGTAATTGCCCTGCCAGCTACAAG
Organism: Carlito syrichta; assembly: GCF_000164805.1. Lineage (NCBI taxonomy): Eukaryota > Metazoa > Chordata > Mammalia > Primates > Tarsiidae > Carlito > Carlito syrichta. Next base: position 632,902 of record NW_007257216.1, on the reverse strand, counting down.
GGTGTTTTCCCTTTAAAATAAGGGACTCTACCTTCCCAGGCCATCTGAGGACCTGAAAATGACATCCATATGACAAGTAAGAGGAAACATACCAGACTCTTTCAATTTGCTATATTCTGTTTTTTGTTTCAAAATGGGAAAACCTATGTAGGTGTGGATTCTTACCAGGGGAGAACCAGCTTGATATCTGCTATGGGCTTTACTTGGTGAATTCTGTGTATTCTCAGCCTTGTGTGTTCAAATACCCATGTTCAGCTCCCCTTGTGATCTAGGTTTCAGAGATAGACTCAGGTCAACCAATTCATATGACTGATACTGGCCACTAGTTAACATCTTAATAATAAAACAACATTGTTATGGTGACCAGAATACTCATGTCAGCAGGACTTGCATATTATCTCTCTGTAGAAAAACTTACAACAGAAGAAAGCCAAATTATGATGAATATATCTCTAGGTCAGCACCAAATGACCTCGATTTCCTAGAGCAATGATTGAACCCTCCTTGAATGGCAGGTACCAGTCATACCACACTCCATTTCAGGGATGATCTTGCCAAGAGGACCAGAAAGCTCAAGGTCCACAGGCAAAGGTACCCTTCTCCTTGGATGATATTCTTTTTTTCTTTATTTCTTAGACTGCTTGATACTTTCCTGAGGTACATTTATATACATAGTCAGATTACACCATCTAGTTGGGCAGGCCTGGGGGGGCCTCTCTGATTAAGGTGGCAATGCATGTTTGTTTCTGATCTTTCATATATTGATTTCAAATTTTGCAACATTAGGAACACTTTGATTTCTCTCATTTTCAAGTTCTTAAGGACAATTTGTCATACCATCAAGGACTTCTAAAAGGTCATTCCTGCTGCATGAAGGTAGATGTATGAGCGCCCAGTGCCCTTGACTCCGTTATTTTGATTCTACATGGTTCAGTTTTATTCTTGAGTCTTCCCACAAACTCTGTAAAAATACAGAAAAAAACAGTTCTTAATAGTTCAATGACTGTTAGTGATCTCTATACCCAGATGTAGCTAGAAAAATTCCAAAAATTCTGCTAATTGAATCCACTGGCATTTTATTTGTATCCTTACTGCTGCTTAATAATTATTTTATTCAATTCTTGATGCTTTTACATAGCGTTATCCTCTGAACAGTTTCCAAATGTTTCACTTTCCTCTAGCCCTCAAACTAACATCTCTGTCTTTGTGTCTTGCTAAAATATTAAAGGTATCTAAACGTGAGCTTTCGTGTCCTAAAATTTTCATCATCTGCTCCTTCTCTTTTTTCTCAGGAAAAAAAGTATCCTTCCTCCAAACAACAGTCCCAGAATATGTGCCCCTGATCCCATATTTTTAAATTACTCTTGTTTCCGTTTTCTGGTTACTCCTTTTTATGCTCTCCTGCTTCTAGTCTTGCAAACAAACACCTTGCTCATTAAACAATTTTTTTTCTTACCCTTGTACCCTCTTGAGTTAACATTTGATCTCCCTGTCCTATCAATTAACCTCAACATTTTTTTTTTTGAGTCAGAGTCTCACTTTGTTGCCCAGGGTGGAGTGCGGTGGCACGCTCATGGCTACCGCAGCCTCGACCTCTAGACTCAGGCTATCCTTCTGCCTCAGCCTTCCAAGTAGGCCACCACACCTGACAAATTTTTTGATTTATTGTAGAGACGAGGTCTCACCAAGTTGCCCAGGCTGGTCTCGAACCCCCGAGCTCAGGTAATCATCTTGCCTCAGCCTCCCAGCATGCTGGGATTACAGGCTTGAGCTACCGTGCTCAGCAACCCCCACATTTAATAGTGGAGTCAACATTGCCTGACTCCATTTTCTCACTACTCTTCTCCTCCTTATCCCTTTTAGTCTTTCATCTCCATTGCTCTACCAAAACTACTCCCTTTAAGGGAGGAAGACCAAGAAAATAGGGAAGCAAGCTTCCTATTGTGTTTAGAAGCAAATCTTTTAGAATCACAAATGTAATTTTTAAAACAGGCTTTTGAAGAGACAATCAAGATAGAAGCATCTGCCCATAGATAATAGTGAGTTAGAGAATACAATTACATGATAAATTCAGTCACCTTCAACACAAAACTGGTGTATACATGGTAATTTAGGAGAGTAGATTCCCCATTTGCTACAACAAACATATTCTACCAAAAATTATTTTTATAATAAACATAAGTGTCCAGATATAATTTTTGCAACAACAACGTAAAGGAAGATTTGCAGTTATCATAGCTTTGTATTCAAGGTTTACATTCCATGGGAGATAACTATAAAACTTTTGCAGTTAAGAGCAGAAAATCACAGGCGAGCTTCTTGCCTTTTTCAATAAACAATTCCATTTTATGAAGACAAGATACAGAGTATGTATAGATTTAACTTAAACAGGAACTTTCCTCCACCTGCCTAATACTTCTTATTTTTTATGCCTGATGGTAACCGGTATGTAAAATTCTCTGTCTGGCTTCCTTGTTTTTACAAACAAAGATAATTCTAATCCAGAACCTTTATATCATTAAAGTACTTTTGTCGACAATCTTTTTCTGTTCAAATTGCTCTTTCTTCATTAGTTCCAATTTGTTATCTTACCATGTCTTTTAACTCCTAAAAAGACACAAAAAAGAAAAGAAAAAATATCTCAACTCTTCTTCCTCTTAAGTTAGCATCTTATGCCTCCCTTTCCTTACTTGAAATCTTGAAGGTCAAGTTTACGCTATTTACCTCCACCTCAGTGTTTCTTTTCTTTTTTTTTGAGTTGGAATCTCACTCTGTCACCCAGACTGGAGTGCAGTGGCATGCTCCTGGCCACTGCAGCCTCGACCTGCTGGGCTCCGGCGATCCTTCCACCTCAGCCTTTCAAGTAGCTGGAACTACAGGTGCGTGCTACCACGCCCAGCTAATTTTTGATTTATTGTAGAGAAGAGGGCTCGCCAAGTTGGTGCCATCTGTGTGGCTCTCGGGCGGGTCTAGAACCCTCAGGCTCAGGGGATCCACTCGCTTCGGCCTCCCAAAGTGCTGGGATTACAGGCTGAGCCACTGAGTCTGGCCCTAATGTTTCTTATTAACCATTGTGATTCATGACATATGGATTTAATATCAATTTTAAATGAGATTGAATCCAAGTTTTAGAGTTTTTAAATTTTTTTCATAGAACTAACTTTATTTAATACCAACTACATATCAGAAACTTTTTGTCTGATTTCAGTAGATAATGAATTGACTGTATTGTTTAGGGAGTTCACAGATTCCCAGGCTAGTCTAGGAACATAGAGACATAGATATAGGACTATATTGCTAGGAGTGATCCTCACCAGAGGTGCCTGGGTGAAGACATTTCTGGCAGCTCTGGACTGTGTAGTTTTTACTACTGACTCTGCCAGATGGACACTGAATTTCCTCACCAGCACTATTTTCTTCTCTGCTCCCAGAAACTTCATATTTCAGCAACTCCTGATACCATCAGACAATTTCTTGTGATTCCTTGATACCAGGTAGGTGTGTCTGACTGAAAGAGCCTAGAATCCTATGACATTAAGAGGATGATAAGGGGGCTATTATAACCAATGTTATGGCAATACATTTGACAACTTAGAACAATAAGCAATTGTCTTGAAAAAGGCAATTTTCTGAAGTTATTACAAGGAAAAATAGAAAATAAAACGTTCCTGTATTTGTTTAAAAAAATAAAATGCATAATTAGAAATTTTTTCACAAAGGAAAGCCCAGGCCCAAGTGGCCTTTTGTGAATATTATCAGACATTTAAGTAAGAAATAATACAAATATTGAAACATTTTCAGAGAATGAAAGAAGAGGGACTTCGTTCCATTCATTTTAGGAGGCCAGAAAAATCCTGCTATCAAAATTCAACAAAGAAAATACAAAAAAAAGAAACACCCCAAAACAATAGAACAATATCCTTAGTGAACAATAAAAATATTCTAAACAAAAGCTAAAGCAATATATAAAAAAGATAAAACATCATGACTAAGTAAGTTCATGCAAGTTTGGTACAGTATTCAAAAATCAATCAATGGTATTTCCGCATTAAAAAACAAAGGGAAATTCTTGATCAGGTGCAATGTCTCATGCCTGTAATCCCAGCACTTTGGGAGGCTAAGGTGGGAGGATTGCTTCAGTCCAGGAGATTAAAACCAGCACAGGCAACATAGCAAGACTTTATCTCTACAAAAAGAAAAAGAAAAAAAGTAATCAGGTGTGGTGGTGCATGTCTGTAGTGTCAGCTACTTGGGAGGCTTAGGTGGAAGGATTGCCTGAGCCCATGAGGTCAGGTCAAGGCTGCAGTGAGCTGTGATTGTGCCACTTCACTCTAGTGTGGGCAACAGAGTGAGACTCTGACTCAAAAAACAAAAAATAAAAAGTACTGAAAGGGAAAAACTGTGTGATCATATTGATAGATGCAGAAAAATCATTTGATAAAACTCAACAGTTGTTCATAGTAAAAACTCTCAACAAACTAGGAATAGAAGAGAACTTCCCCAACCTGCTAAAAACATTTACAAAAACAAAACAAAAAGTCTAGAACTAACATAAGATCTGGTGGAGAACTATTGAGTATTTTTACATATATAATATTTCTTCTCATCCCTTCAATTCAACAGTGTACTAGAGATCATAGCTAGCACAATACAGCAAGAATAAGTGATAAAAGGCATAGTCATAAGAAGGAAGAAGTTGAACTATCTTTATTCACAGATGACACATTGGTGCACATAGAAAATTCAATGTGATCTACCAAAAATGTAAAACAACTGCAACTAAATGAAATGTTTAAAGCTCAAGAGATACAAAGTCAACATAAAAAACTATTTACACTTTATACTTATGTATTCTAGTAACGGACAATTGAAAAATTAAATAAATATCATCTATAAATGCTTATGAATACACTGAGTGAAATTGGTGCAAAACCTATATATTGGAAATTATAATACATTGCTGGTAGAAATTTTAAATGGTAAATGGGAAGATATATGATTAGAAACTCAATATTGAATTGGAAAACTCGATGTTGTTAAGATACTAATTCTCCTTTAATTGATCTATTTACTAAATGTAATTTCAATCAAAATCCCAGCAGGTGTCTTGGAGAAATTGACAACATGATTCTAAAATGTATGTGGAAATGCAAAGACATATTAGTCCTTGAAAAAGAAGAACAAAGTGGAAGTATTCATACTATCAGATTTCAAGACTTACTAAAAGCTACAGTAAAGTTGGTGTAAAGGTAGATAAATTAATGGAAAGGAGAAAAAATCTAAAATAGACCTACATATAAAAAGTTCATTTGTCATTTTAAACAATGCAAAGACAATTCAATGGGAAAAGAAAAATCTTTTCAATAATTGATAATGGAGAAACTGGACATGAGTATAGAAAAGAAAGCTTTGACTTTTACATTATACAATGCATGAAAATTAATTCAAATGTGAAAGCTGAAACTATAAAACTTCCTAAAGGAAATATAGGATAATATTTTTACAAGATTTCTCAAGACACATAAAGTACTAATCATGAAAAAGTAGAACTTCATCAACAGTAAAAGACACTATTAAGAAAGCAGAAAGTCAAGCCACAGTGTGAAAGAAAATATTCATAAACATATATCTGAAAAAGGACTGATATCTCAATATAAAAGAGCTCCTACAGAGCAAACTTTAAAGACAATCTAAATGAGCAGATACTTGGACAGATGCCTCACAAAAGAAGATAAATGAATGACTAGTAACATATTAACATCATTAGACATCAGGGAAGTGCAGATTAAAACTATGATGAGATACCAGAATGATTAAAATGAAATAGACTGTTGTTGTGGTATGGAGAAATTGAAATTCTCATACATTGCTTGAGGGAGTATAAAATAATGCACCTGCTTTGGAAAACTGTTTCTCATTCTTGAGTAAAGTTAAACATAGATCTATCCTGTGACCAAGTATTTCCATTTCTAACTATATTTCAAAAAAAAAAGGAATGTATCTATCCTACAAAAAGTCTCATAACTCATATGAATGTTCTCACAGTTTTATTTATAAGAGCCCCAAGCTAGAAACAACCCAAATGTTCATCAACATTAAAATAGAAAAGGTGTAATATACTACTCAGCAATAAAAAATAAAGAACTACTGATACATACTGCAACATGAACTAAACACAAAAATATTATTTTGAGCTAAATAAGCTAGATAAATAGTAATACCATGTAATTTTATTTATATGAATTTTAAAAACAGGCAAAATTAATCTATGGTGATGGAAGTCAGAAAATGATACGAGACTATTTACTGGAAAGGGACACCAGGAAACTTTGAAGTCGTAGAAGTATTCTTAATCTTGATGTGGTGATTGTTACACAGGTTAAAATTCATTGAACTATACACTAAAATGCATGAATACCTATATAAATTAAACTTGAATCATGTATTCTCTGTATTATGAAATTAAGATAAGAAAAATTATTAAAAACCCTATTGTAATAGTTTTAAAAGCAATTTTGCTGAGGTACAATTGAGAAGTAAAAATTGTATACATATTTACAATGTACTACTTGATTTTGTAATTTTTTTCTTCCTATTTGAAAATGTCTATTACTCAATGTTTTCCCTAGTTGTGGTATTCTTGAGACACACAATTGTTTCTGTCAGAACCCTGTGGACATTTTTACATTATCTGCTGCCATCAATGTTACCATGGAGAAGACTGAGGTTAATTCATATTTATCCCCTTGAGGTGACTCGTTTAGATATCTGATAATTAAATTATTTATTCTTGAAGTTTACTATCTTGGCAGTATAAGTGGTCTCCATTATTATTTTCTTTTCTTTTGACTTGTAGGTTGAATTATTTTTTCATTCTAGCAAAATTTGCTTGTATTATATAATTAACTACTTCTTAAAATCCCATTTGTTGAATCCTTTTAGGGTCATTAGCTGTGCATGGTAGCACTTGCCTTTAATCCCAGCTGCTTGGGATACTGAGGCAGGAGGATGGTTTGAGCCCAGGAGTTCGAGACCAGCCTGGGCAACATACAGAGACCCCTATCTCAAAACAAAACACTAATTATTAATTAATTTTGTTCAATTAGCTTTTCTCTAATTGTGTTTGTCTTTCTGTGTGTGTGTGTGTGTGTGTGTGTGTGTGGTTTTAATTTGCACTCCCTTTCCTATATATTGGTCCGTTTATATTTAGGTGGGTCTAGTTTACTTCTTATAGTCTCAAATTTAATCATACATATATAATGATGCTGTTTTCTCCCTCAATTTGTTTTCTAGGCAACTTTCCTATTTATTTCATTCTGTTGTTTAATCATCTTGCCTACAGGCCCTTATTCTATTGAGTTTACCTTTGTGCTAATTTATCTTACTGCAGCTCAGAGCACTTGGGAAGAATTTCTTTCTGATTTTCAGTTGTTTGTGTCTAAGTTGTTTTTCAATCTTTTGCATTCTAGAGGTGTGGGTGTGTATGTGTGTGTAGATACTAGGAGACTTATTTTTATCTTGCTTAACTGTTCTCTTGGTCCAGATCTGTTGTTTGCCCTAATGTAATGTAGATGTCTCTCACTTGTCTTTCCAATTGAGAGCCATTTGTTTTCCTGACAAACTACAATTTTAGAGTTTGATTTTTCTTTGTCTTCCCATCTATTCTATAATCTGAGAGCAAGGCGAGGCAGGACTGAGCCCATCTGAAGTATTGTGCAGACTTTGTTAGAGTATCAGGGCTCTATCAGTTAAAGTTTGTTAACTGTTTTTTTCAGTGAGTGAGGGATTTCTTCACTGAGATGAGGGATTGTATTCTATTTCTATAGGAGGATGTCCTTAAACTTTGAATCTACTCTCCAATTCCATGCTTAGTCTAGAAGCCTTCAATGCCACTGGAGAAGACACAACCCATTGTTTGTTTCTACTATGTTCCAACATTTACTGTGACTTTGTATTTGGAGAACTAGCTTTTCAGAAAGGGTTTCTCAGTTTTGGAATATTAATAAAATGTCCCTGGATTTAGTTGGTGCCATCTGTGTGGCTCTCGGGGATAGAGGTAGAATTAGGAGGCTTGCCGTGGTGGCTTGTGCCACTGCATTATGGAATACTCTGTCTCTTTCATCAGCCAATACTTTTTGAAGCTTATGGCATGGGTCTGTACCCTGCTCCGGTTTGATTGCTGCTGCAGAATTTGGGGGGTATTTTTCTTTAAAATGTATAGTTTCATTGATTTCAAGATGCATTGGGAGGTGACTTCATTCTGCTTGGGCAACCCGGAAGACCTGCCTCCTCATTTCTCTCCTGGCTTCCTTGAAACGTTGTTTTCCTGCTCCCTGCTACCTTTTCTTACTGCCCCTCTGTCCACTTTCTGACTTTTTTGTCTATATCCATTAAATAAGACATTTTCAAAGGTCATTTTGCACCCCTCTTCTTTTTCCCATCCCTTCATTTAAATATTCCTCTCATCTATTCTTTTATAATCTCCAAATTCACTTCCATGTCTCAGTAGTAACATCTAGGCAAATATCTTCCAAATTGTTGTTTTATTCCCTAAGGTGTCTTCTATAAGCTGGTCTCATTTTCAGCTCTTTGTTGGATGTCATACTGTATGACAAACTTAAAATTAAAACATCCCAAAGCAAGCCTATTTTGTCCCATTCTAAACCAGTGCTTCCTCCTATCTTCTGTCTCCTTTCACTCTTCGAGGTACAAAAGTCTGGAGTCTTCTTTGATTCTTTCCTTTTTTGGCCACCTCTATTCAATTAATTAACTCTTTCAAGTGAAATTTTTCTCCTCTTTGTTTTCACTGGCATTATCCTACAATAAATTTTTATTTTTCTCACTTGAACTTTCTAACAGACCATTAACTAAATGTCCTCTAATCTCTGTCCTCTAATCTCTGCTTCCTGAGGTCAATGCTCCATCCAGTTCCCCAGATATTTTACTCTAAAATCTTCCCTGGGGATCTAACATCTTTTCTTCGAATTCAAGGACCTCCATAATCTGAACCTGATTTTTTTTTGTGTAGACAGGATTAGGTAGACAAATGTTCAGGATTAGGTAGACAAATGTTCATTATGCAGGTACCCTTGTGGATGAGAGCATGCCCCTCCCCCCCACCACTCCCCTGGCAGTTTCCCACTACTGCCAATCCTTTGTTATAGAGTTATGACTCAAGGTCCACTTATGAGTGAGAACATGTGACACTCGCTGAACCTGGTTTATAACGCGAGTCTTATTTTCCAGTGTGCTCTTTCGCATGCCCTACATTTCAGCTGAGGCCAATTGCTAAGCATGATCTATTCATTTTAATGTGGAAAACTCTTCGTGGAACACTTTTTTTCCATCTTAATCTCTCAGAATTTTTTAACTTTTTCAAAATCCAAATCAAATTAAACTCCTCCACTGATTTGGAAGTGATTGATCCTTCTCTTCTGAACTTTTATCATTCTTTGTTCACTTATCATATCATCCTTTGATCAATGTGTATATGTCTTAGCTTGCCCTGAGATCACCTGAAGATTTTCAATTCATTGTGGAGATGGGGGAGCAAGGTTATAGGAAGTTGCAGCACTTAAGGAAAGATGTGATACTGTAAGCTTGGACTCAGTATCATAAAATCTGAATTCAGCCTCAGTTTTACCACTGTGGGTTGTTGGGCAAGTCATTTAACCTCTGTGAGTTTTACGTTTTATCATGTTTCAAGAAGTGGTTGTAAATGAAATAATGTGTGAAAATGCTTTATAAAATAGATGTATGAATGCACACACACACACAGATATATACATACATATATACATATGCCTGTCTATATAGATAGGAGGGCAAATTAAATATAGAGTAAGGTATTGCTAGTTTCTTCAGATTCCCCATATTATTATGCCTGAGTTTATGCATAAAATGTCAATAAATGTTTATAGCTAGCTGCAATGATGCCTGCCTGCAGAACACCTAAGAGATGCTAATGGGTAAGAATAGATGTGGAGGAAGTGAATAGTTTGTGTGGTTATGCTAGCGATTTGCCAAGCTGGAGAACTGCTGAAGTGCATCATCTAAACTTTCATACACAGTGCAGAGTATCTGCCAGAATGGAGACAAATGGGTTAGATGGTTTGTTTCAGTCCTTCTAGCCCTTGTGTAGTCTTTCACAGAACAACACATAATAGATATCATATGTAAGAGTGAAATATTTATTTATCAGTAGCTGTTCTATACACACGCGCATATATACATTTCAGATGTGAGTTCATGCTAAATATATTTCATGTAAATATAGACATTTATCTCCCTAAATGCTTCATTCTGTAGTGTTTGTTGCCGTTCATTCAGTCTCCACTGTTACTCTTTTCTAAACTCCCAATCTTTCGTTAGTGCTCCAATTGTAATCACAAGCATTAAGCTGGTGTAGCCACATCAAAGTTGGGTAGAGAGTGACAACAAGGACATAAGAATGGCCATTAAGTAATTCTCTTAATAGTTGAAATCATCTGGACTGAATCCTCTGCATTTTCAGATTTTCCATGCCAGCTTCTCCTGGCTTCTCTGCCAGAGCCATTTGCTCGATGTTTATAAAATACTTTGATTTTGCAGTTTTTAAAAAATGAGGTTTTACAGAAAACTGTCCTTTGGAAAAGGTCATAATAAAAGCCTAATACGTGTTTGGAGATTCTGCTTGTGACATCATACATTTAAGACCATGTCTGTAATGCCTGACTGAAAATTCACATTCATTTTGCACCTGAATTGGGCAAAAATGTGTATAACATTCCCTGTCCCAGGCTGAGTCTAAGTTAGATTCCTGATTCAAATACCTTGAATAGTGACTCTAGTGACATGTTTTCAGGAGTCTATGTGTATGGGATATGGGGCCCTTTCTTAGAAATGATAATTTATTCTAAGGGGAGAGTGAGGCAGATATGGCCATTGAGAAGCCAGGTTCTTTTAAGAGGTGGCAGCTATCTACCAGTCACCCCGTGAAATCATGCCTAAGCCCTGGGAACAGAAGATGCTGGATGTTAAAACACTGGGAGGCAGAGGGCAAAGCCACATAGTGTAGAGAAGGCAATGTTCCCCACCTCCCCATGGCTGAAACCCTGCCACCTCCAAAACCTCAGCACATCAACATCGGTTGAAATGGAAGTACCCTGCGGGAGTAGCAGTAGCACCCTGAGGTGGGAACAGTTTTAGCAGGTGTGGTGGGGCATAGCAAGGTATTGGAGGCAGCCCAACCGAGCAGACACCAGTATGTGCAATAGTGTGGACATGTCTTTGGGCCCTGGAGATGATGGCAAGTTACCTTCACAAGGCTTAGCAGCTTTGGCAGGGACGGCGACAGCAGAGTCAGGGCAGTAGAAGATAAAAAAATGTTTAAAAACATATATCCCTTTGAAAAGTGTACACAACATTAATATGTTTGTGAAAGTTTATCCAGATTCAGAGGGAGGGGGAAGACTATTATTAATCTTTGAAGAAGTTTATCAAATGTTTAGCAATTTCTGTTTTATTCATTCTTTTCTAAAGAGTACTAAATAGTAAAAAAAAAAGTAGTAAGTCACAAATAAACATAATCTGAATCTATTCACATAGTTTTCATCAAGTGTATCATACTTTATTGAGTGTTTTCAAGGCAAGTATATATTTCTTTAATATTTCATTTTAAAGACGTGGGGTACACATCAGGATGAGATACATAAGTGGATATCACTTTTTGGGCTTCTTTTTGGTTCCCACTTTGCCTGTATTGAGATTTGGTACCCTTATTGATGTTGTGTCTTCCTATTCCTGACCCTGGCAGTATCCCACTACTGCCAATCTTTCTTATAGTATTATGGTAAATGTTCAGGGTCTGCTTATGAGTGAAAATATGTGGTATTCTGTTCTTTGTTTCTGTGATAGATCACTGAGTATTATAGACTCTAAATCCATCCAAGTTGCTGCAAAGTCCATATGCTTGTCCTTCTTTATGGCTACATAATATTCCATTATGTATATGTACCATTTTTTTTTTTTTATCCAGTCCAGCTTTGATGGGCAGCATGGTTGGTTCCATGCTTTTGCTATTGTGAATAATGGTGCAATAAACATGCGTGTGCAGGTATCTTTTTTGTAGAATGATTTGAGTTCCTCTGGGCATATCCCAGTAGGGAGATTGGTGGTTCATATTGAAGGTCAATTTCTAGTTCTTTTAGAAATTGCCACACTGTTTTCTATAGAAGTTGAACTAGTTTGCATTCCCACCAGCAGTGTAGAAGTATTCTCTTTTCTCTGCATCTTTGCCAGGATCTGCTTTATTTATTTATTTAATTAATTTTTTTTTTTTTTAGTTGGAGTCCCACTCCATCGCCCAGGCTGGAGTGCAGTGGCACACTCACAGCCACCCCAGCGTCGACCGGCTGGGCTCTGGTGACCCTACCATCTCAGCCTTCCAAGTAGCCAGAACTATAGGCACACGCTACCATGCCCGGCTAATTTTTTTTATTTATTGTAGAGACAAGGACTCACCAAGTTGCCCGGGCTGGTCTCAAACTTGCGGACTCAGACAATCCACTCACCTTGGCCTCCCAAAATGATGGGATTACAGACTGAGCCACCAAGCCCCACCTGTTGTTTGTTTTATTAATACTGGCCATTCTTACGGGGTTAGGTGGTATCTCAATGTGGTTTTGATTTGCATTTCTCTGATGATTAGTGAGACTGAGCACTTTTTCATGTGTCTGTTGGCTGCCCATATATCATATTTTGAGAAGCACCTATTCATGTCTTTTGTCTACTTTGAAATGGGGCTGTTTTTTCCTTTTGGCACCTTTCTGTTCCTTGTAGATCCTGGATGTTAGACCTTTGTCAGAAATATAGCTGGAAAATATTTTTTCCCATTCTATGGGTTGTCTCCCCACTCTCTTGATAGTTTCTTTTACTTTGCAGAAGGTTTCCAGTTTAATGAGGTCCCGCTTGTCTATCTTCAAGATAAATATTAATTGTGTCTGACAAATCAATATTTGACTCTCAATTTCATCATAAGTAAAAACAGATTTTGTTCACCAACTCTCTGTTAAGACATCTTACTTTATGTCTTTTAAATAAAAAGACAAGTTTTAAATTTAAAAAATGTTTCTATTGTTATATGAGTCAGAGAACATCCCACTAGGGGATGCATCTTTTATGAGGCAAATAGAAGGGAAATGAAGGAAAAGTGAAAACAAGGGGCAGAAACATTACAAAGATGGAGAAATGGCAAAGAGGAAGATTTTTAAAAAATATTAATTTATTTATTTAGTTGGAGTCTCATTTTGTCACCTAGACTGGAGTGTGATGATTATGATTCACCTCAACCTTGACTGCCTGGGTTTAAAAGATTCTTCTACCTCAGCCTCCTGAGTAGCTAAGACCACAAGTGCATGTCACCATGCCCCTCCCCTTTTAAAAAATTTTTTGTAGAGATGAGGTCTCTCTATGTTGCAAAGGTGGGTTTTGAAATCTTAGACTCAAGTACTCCTCCTGCCTCCACCTCCCAAAGTGCTGGGATTACAAGTGTGAACCACCATGCCCAGCCAAAGATGAGGATTATTGAATAGAATTCTTAAAGACATCCATCAATTAGCCAAGCTTAGTTTTCTACAAGGGTGCTGCTTATGACAAATGACAGTCCATATTCTCATGATTCGACATTAATCACCAAATCTTTGTCACTAAGGACAAGGGAAATCTTTAACCAACTGCATTTGGTTCATCAGACAGAGAATGTAAACAAGTAACATGAATGAAACATTAGAATAGAGGACTTCACAGGATTCAGGAAGGGCAATATTAGAACTGGGAGTTCAGGAAGAACCTCCGAACATAAAGCTTGAATCTTACGGGATAAGTCACACTGACTCAAGCAAACAGAGATAGAAAGGGTATTCTAACTAGAACTAGCAAGAGCAAATACACAGAAGCATCAAATCCTATGGTGAATGTGAATGTGCATGTGCATGCATGTGTATATATCTGAGTGCATGTGCATGCATGTGTATGGGTGTGTGTGCATGCATGTATATTGAATATGCATGCATGTGTACAGGTGTGTGTGCCTGCATGTATGTGTCTGAGTTATGCACATGTGTGTATATGGGTGTGCTTGCATGTGTTTGTGTGTGCATGTGAATATATGTGTCTGAGTGCATGTGCATCCGTGTGTATGGGTAGTTTGTGCGCATTCATGTGTACGTGCGTGAGTGTATGTGCATGCACGTATATGTGCATGCATGTATATGTGTTTGCATGCATATGCATGCATGTGTATGGGTGTGTGCATGCGTGTGTGTGTGTCTGAGTGCATGTGCATACATGTGTATGGGTGTTTGTGTGCATGCATGTGTATGTGTGTGAGTGTATGTACATGCATATGGATGTATGTGTTGGGATGGGGCAGAAGATAGTACAATAGTGGAACCACAGCACTCAGTGGTAATCGTTGTGAGAGCTCAGTATAAAAGAGGGCAGAACACCAGAATAAACGGATGCCACTGATGCTGAAAACAGATGCTCAAAGACCAACAAAGAGGAGAAAAATGACACATTTGGGTTGACTGTAGAGAGTTAATTAAAGTCATGCCAGTGACCTACTTTCTTTTTCTTTCTAATTTTTTCTGCTATTCAACAATATATGTGAATGTGTATATAACAGAGGATAAATATCACATCACCAAATGTAATGATTATATAATCACTAGATTTGTTGATTGCATATATAATTATATATTCATATATGATTATTTAATTTGATAATATGTAATATATCATTATATATTATGTATATTTACACACAGATTATCACTACATGTGTCAAATTAACTTTATTGTAAGTTTGATTGAAATGCAGCAATAAGCACTGTACTTGCAGGTCAGTATTATTTATTTTAATTGTCCAGGCAGCATTACTGCCTACTTGGGCACCATGGTTATTTTCTCACAGTTTAAACACACGTATGGACTGTTACACAATATAATGCTTTTGATCTTGTATGACTAATGCTTCCTCAGAGTAAGTTTTGTTTTTGGATCATTTCTTTCTCATGAGCAGAGGCAGTCTACTGGTGGAGAAACCAAAGGGCCTGGTTTTCACCCACACTTTGTCCCAACTAGCTGAGGGAGCTTGGAACAGCCTGGGCCTTTTTTTTCCTCACTTCTTAAAGATGAGTTTGGAATGAATGCTCCCTGGGTACCCCTCAGAGATGGCACAATATGATGGCAAGATGATGGGACCAGGACCCAAGACTCATGGCTGGCAGCTCTGACTCTCCCCTGTGTGCCAGTTGACAAGTAGGCTGGGACTCAGTCCTGTCATGTGTTGAACGGGGATAGTGATACCCAAGAAGGAGGAGGATGACACCTGTCTTGCTTGTTTCATCAGGATATCATGATGATTGAATGAGATCATGTGCGGACACATTTGATAGAAAGTAAAGTACTTTGCAATATAAGTCAGTGCCAGTGCTGCCCAGCTAAGAAGGCTTGTCACCAAGGGCCATGGGGCTCAAGTGACTTTCCCAGAGAATCTTGCCTTTTCTAGTTCCTTCCTGTGAACCTAGTGAATGTTTTAGTGTTGATATATATTAATAAATACAATATATAATACAAATATTTATTTCAGTATAATTCATTCTACACACTTACAGATACCATAATATTCAGTACTATTTTCAGGCATCAAAAATGCCCTTTACTGTATAGGTTTACATGTAGTTTACAAAAGGACAAAGCACAACCATATTTGCTCTAGGTTGCAAAATGGCAGAGCTTTGGTGTGGTCTTTTGTGGTAGGAGCTACCAAAATAAATAAATGAATAAATAAATAAAAAGCCACCTTCAGAATAGTTGTCACCTATTTGCCCTTGAACCAAACAAGTGGGGAGAGGTGAGACTGAATCAGGAAATTCAATTAAAAAGTAAATGATGGCAGACCCTGATCCTGTCATCATTTCTCACCAGAACCAATAAGACTTTGAAAGGAGGACTCTGTGGAATTCATTTTAAATCTTGGCGAAACAATATGCAATTTAAATATCTGCACATAAAAATGTTGGGGGTGGATGGGGGGTCAGGATGTGTCAGACGGCACTGGGATCACAACCTCGCCCCCCAGACCTTTCCCTATTAAATACAATTATATGTGGTCAGCCCTGATGGTGACAACGCTATGATTGGCAGTTACTGGCACTACCTATTTGGAGGAGATTTTTCTTATGGAAGTGGCCAACCAAGCTTGTCAGTATTTTTCAAAATTTATATAACTAGCAGGACAAATTATATTGTGTTTGAGTTTAAATCTCTCCTTTTTCAATTAAGAGAATAAGACCTGGAGTGTTGAAGGGACCTATTGGGCCACCTTACCAGTTAGGAGCAGAGAGGAAAATTACGTTATCATATATAAATAGGTGATAATCAATTAGGTCTATCTAGTTGTTTTACTCTTTTCTTTCTTCATTTTGTTCTGATTCCCTTCCTTCTTTCCCTCCCTTCTTTCCTTCCTTCCTTTCTCTCCCTTTTCTCCCTCTCTTTCTTTCTTTCTTCCTTTCTCTCCACTAATATTTATTCAGTTCCTATATTATGGTAGGCACTTTACTGTTCCTACAGAATTACAAAGCTAAAAATGAGGCTCTTCAGGAAGCCTCCGAAAGAAGACAAGGCAGAGTGAGATGAATTCATTCCCAGTGACCAAAACAACTTCCTGTGGATCCTAAAAGAAAGAAAGATCACTAGCCAGTGACACTTCATGGAAAAGAAAGTGTTTGAGAAAAGCCAGGAAAGATGGCAGACTCTGGAGAGATAAATAGATGGGTGGGAGTTGATCAAAGTGCAGAAGTGTAAAAACAACATGTCATTCCAGTTTGACCAGAGAATAGTGGCAAGGCAAGAAATGGGCTGAAAAAGCAGGTTGGGCCCTTGAAGATGGGTTCATGCTGGGCTATGGAGTGTGCGTTTCAGCCACCAACAGGCTACTGAAGGCTTCATCCAAGGATTGAAACGATTGCAAGATTTTATGATGGGAAGGGGGAAGCTGGGACCTGGATAAGCAGAATGGAGTCTAAGCAGAGACCATAAGGGAGTGACCTGGGGCAATGGAAATGGAAATTCAACTTAAAAGGAAGGGAATTTTTAAAAGATTATTGTGGAGAACAAATCAACATCAACAGGATGTGTCACCTGAGTTAGAGGAACAGGTGGAAAAAGATGTGAATGAGGCATTAAGGATTGCAAGAGAACAGTCCCACATAGAAGGATTATAATGGCGAGTTGTGAATGCCCTTGGAAAATGCTGCAAGAAGAGGGTTTCTGAGCACAAGGCAGATGCCAGGGAAAGAAGTGAATACTAGGCAGTTGTATCGATTTGGCTTTCTCCAGTGGAACTCAGTGACTCTTGAAGGGAAATGGAGAGTGGGGAGTCTGAACAGGTCCCCAGAGTTAGGAGTAGAACAAGACTGTAAAAGAGTCTGGAGAGGTAGGTAGGACATTGTTGAAATAATTGACTTGGAGTAATTGACACTGGATAGGGAAAGAAATGGAATCGAGGGGCTAAAGGAAAAGAATAGTAGAGTAAGGAAAGGCCTAGGTGGGGGGAGTCAGGCTCAATGTGAGAATCAAGGAGGGAGAAGGATGGAAGATAAAAAGATGGTGATCTGTGAGGAGAACTCCAGGGTTGAAAGTCATGGCAATGGAGATGTTTTGACCTATAAAAAGAGCTAGTGTGGACCAGGTGCCGTGGCCCACACTTGTGATCCCAACACTTTGGGAAGCCAAGGCAGGAGGATTGCTTGAGCCGAGGAGTTCAAGACCAGCCTGGACAACATAGGGAGACCTCGTCTCTACAAAAAAATTCAAAAATTAGCCAGGCATGATGGCGTGTTTCTCTAGCCCCAGCTACTTAGGAGGTTGAGGCAGGAGGGTCCCTTGAGCCCCAGAGTTTGAGGTTGCAGTGAGGCTGATCATGCCACTGTACTCCAGCCTAGGTGATAGAGTGAGATATTGTCTCAGAACAAATAAATAAATAAATAAATAAATAAATAAATAAATGGAGGGAAGGAGGGAGGAAGGAATGAAGAGAAAAAGAGAGAAAAGAACTAGTGTGGGATTCGACAGTATTGGTCTATGCAAAGACTGGAGCTGTAGGAGTCAAGGACCTGTGAGACTATTAATGGTGAGTTGAAAATAAATATTTTCCCCCAGAATATTAGAAAGTTTGTGGAAGGCACGTATGAAGATTGTGTTGTGAGTGTGTATGTGTATTGTGTGTTGGAAAGAGAACTCTGTATTTATGCATCTCACATTTTTATTGCCGCCTCCTTAATTCTTTATGAATTGGACCAACTTGGAGCTTATGTTTATTTTATACAACCCATGTGTTTTCTCATGTTTTTTTCTTTTATTTTTCATTGTTAATCCTGTTTCTGGGGAAAGATCTACTGCAATGTGTTCTGCCAACTTATATTTTTCTTAAATTAATCTTTGCTATCTTTCTAAGGTTAATCTAAATACCTCACACCTGGCCCCAAATTTCCAATACAAAGTTCATTCCTCTGGCTGAAATAGCAAAGAAGGACAAGGAAGACAAGTAAGAGAGACTTCACAGAGGAGGAAATCAGGGAGAAGGCAGCAGACATTCTAAACCATGGTGGACGTTGTTATTCTGACTTCAGCATTTGGAAATTATATCAAGTTCAGGGATGGTTGGTTTATGTTTGGTTGGTTGTGTTAAAAGACAAAATTGCAATACAAAGGAGACCCCCAAAAACCTCGGAATTTATTTATGAAAAATTGTGTATTCTTACATGTTAAAACTTCAGTCACCTTCAAAATACTCTCTGTTTGATGTAAACCTATGGAAATGCTTTTTCCACTACGAAAAACAGCTTTAGAACTTGTCAACTTTGATGCCTTTTAGTGTTTCTGTTGTTTTTTGTTTCACCTCTTCCGCATTTGCAAAATATTTCCCTTTGAGATCTTTTTTCATCCAGGGAAACAAAATAAAAGTCGCTTGGGGTGACATCGGGTGAATAGGGAGGGTAGGGCACAGGGGTCATGCTGTTTTTGGTCAAAAACTGCTGAACACTCAGTGTGGTGTGGGTAGGTACATTGTCATGGTGGAATAACAAGTTACCTATTTGCCACAACTCAGGACGCATCTTCCACAAATCACGATACAACCTTCTCAAAACCGGTGTGCTGATGCCGACGGGTTCCTAGAGCACTAACCTTTAGGGGAAGTCTGTACTACAAGGGACCTGCCTTCCAAAAGATAATTCTAGTTTGTTTTTTGTTTTTCATAAATTTAGTTTTGCAGATCTTAATTGGCTTTGATTGTGATCCTGGAATTGGGCTGCAGTTTGGACCAAAAATGGTTCAGACTGCTGTTCCCCATCACATGTGCAAACCGTATTTATGGCCAGAGAAAAGGAAGTGACATTCAGAAAACTGAAGTAAGGTACAGAGACAGCTTGATTGGTTACCAGTGGTTAGAGCTCCAGAATCTGTCTTACTTGAATACAGTTTGAATAGTTGGCCGCCCACGATTGGCTGAGACTCAGCTTTCATTTACAAAAGTGTACTCCTAAAATTGGTTTTCAGTCAGTTTACAGACTAAGTTAGGTTGTAGTTTTCTCTATTCAGAGAAACTTTTAGTCTGAACTGAAATATGCACAGAGGTAGTTTTAGGCCAAGTTTAATTCAATTTAACAGTTGGAATTTTAAAATTTTTTTGCTCTCAATAAAGGCAGAATTCTGTCTGTGCAAGAATGTGAATTAAGAGGAAAAAAGGAAAAATGAAGACTAACTTTATGTTTTCCTTTGAGTCTACAATGCTGTAGTTCTACACTCAGTGAGGTTGAACTAGAACCTTTTCTAATGTCCACGTTTGAGTGTTCTGCCTATGTAGAAAAAATAAAGCACTCTCTTCCTCAAAATCTCTTTAGAGACAGTATCAGATCTGTAATAGTGATCCCTTCCTCTTTGTAAGTTTCCCAGTTAGCAGTGGGCAAGACCCCAGAAAGGAAAATTAGGCTAATAAACCCACTTATTTAAAATAAACATCGCCCTATCTTGTTCAACTTTTAAGCCCTATGCCAGTCTAAATTATCTGGGAAGATTTCATTGTCGAAAGGAAATCAGAATAACAGTTTGGTCTTACTGTCTTTTCACTAAGCTTTGCCCTGGTAGAACCAGAAGGGTGAAGCTGATTTTTTACAATTGACATGAAAAGAGCTCTTGGGGGGTGGTGAAAGCATTATTGCCAGAGTGCTGGGCTGGATGTAACTCTCATCTCTGCAGGGAGTCACTGCCTGAAAGTCAAGAGGCAAATTAATAGGTGCTAGAAGTGGTTATGAAGAGTCTTTGGCAGGAGCAAACAGTCAAAATCTGGGCCTTGGAACTTCCTGGTTTAAACCTACACTCTGGCTTTAACAACTAAACTCTTAATTCTGAATGCAAATAAAGAGCATCAATTTTATTCTTTCTTTGAATATCCTCCTGCAGTTTTTAATGGGAAGCCTACAATGCACAGAGGAACTAACAAACGACTTCTAAAAAATGCAATAGTGTCATGACTTAGACCTCATTGTTTAAATTCTTGGACAATTTTCCCGTCACTGAATCCTTGGCTATGTGGATTCATTTTTTTGGTGCTTCACACTAATGAGTTATCTCTCTATTTATCTTTCATAAGACCATGTTTCATCACTTAAAAATGGGATTTGCTTTGGTCAGATGAATTTGTATATCTTAGTTAACCTTTGAAAGGTGGGGGAAAAGAAACTTTTTCTTTTTTTTTAAAAGAAGAAAACCTGTACTGGCTGTACTTATGCACACAACATTTCTTTCACCTGGAGACCACCAAGATCGTATGGATGGTGGAGAGCTGGTCTGGTTTTTGTTTGGATTGGGTATTTTTTATTTTTAATATTTGTCTTCTGAGTCAGAAGTGGTTATCTCTTAAAAGAAAAATTTGATGGCTTGAAAGCTGGGTGTTTGTGCTTTCCCTCCGAAATGTTAACATTTAAGTAGTCTTCAGTGTGCTTCAAAGTTAGCACCCCACTAAGATAAATTAGTGACCTGCCCCCCACCCCACCCCAACCCCCATGTACTGCTGCAATTACCTCCCCGTGGAAGGCTGGAGCCCCCTCTGGTCTGAAATGGGCGACTCTGTTGGAGACTAGGTCAATCTGGGTGGCACGAATGCTTTGCCAGGACAATGGTGGCTTTTCATGAAGGTTTAGTAATCTGAAGAATGCAGAAGCCTGTCCTTGAGAGGAACCTGCTTCTATTGATATGTTTATGTGGTTTCCGGAGGTGGATGGGACAGGGTACAGGGGCGGGAGTGGGGAGTAATATGTGAATTGCCTGGAAATTTACAAGTCAGTTTGAACCTGATTTATTGAGACTTAATGAAAAGTTAAAAAAAAAAAAGTCACCTATCCAGTTTCCCGACACATTAGGTTAAAGATTGATGAAAACAGGCTTTTCTGTTTCAAATATTGACCCTGATGACTGAAGGACCCTATTGATATCACAGCATATGTTTCAAGGTTGTTTTAAACATCCTTTTATAAAATTCTAACCTATCTCTCCCTTTATCTTGTCTGTGTGCTGATTTAGACACCCTGCATCTTGTGTATTTTGTCCTTCTGGATGCTCATGGTCTGTGCATTCTATTCCAGCAGTGGTGTCCCTGGAGCCAAGCTTGATACCTATTAACTTGCTCTATCCACCACCACGGGAGGCGGAGGATGTGGTTCTGTGCCAGCATATCAGTGCAGGCTGTGGACGAGTGTGAGTGGTTCTAAGATTGTCTACCCAAATTGCCCGAAATGCAATTTAAATCAAATGACCTCCCAGAGGTATCTCCAGGGCACTGTGGTAACCCTTATCTCTGCAATTCCAGAACAGAACAAATAAACCTACCCACTGGCCTAAGCTTCCACAGGAGAATTCTCTCTTCGGAGTCTATAGGCATTGCCACCCCTGGGCCTTGTGGTATAGAAGCAAAGAGATTTGTTGTAGAGTCGAACAGAGCTGGGTTCCATAAATTTCAGTTCAGCGAATCACTTACCCTCTCTGAGCCTGTTTCCTTGTCTGTAAAAACGACATTGCTTGCTTTGTCATATTTTTCTAGGAGTTCACTTTACCCTCTTATCACTAGCCAAGGACAGAACGTGTTTCTTAGAGGTAGTTATTAAGAATTGCTTTACAACCCCCTCCCCAACTTGTTTCGTAAACAGGTTAAATTAATCAGTTCTTCATGACCTTCATGACACAGATCCCATCAACGTGGGCCCTGACTTGATTGATGCTAGGTCCCCTAACCCACCCATCTGCCTGCTGTCTATTACCTGAGGTCAGTACCTGTATTTAACTGCCCTTTGTGATGGTGTGGAGCAGACCACCACCCAATCACCTTAACGACCTTCCCCCATCAAAGGGGAAGTTTAAAAAGGATTCAACATTGCTTTGCTAAGCTATGGTCTGACTGTGTGGCTCCTTGAGCCATGGTCGCCATATTTTCCTAAGCTTTGGTCTCCTCCCCTACTTTGGGAAGGTGAATCTCTTCTCTTTGTCTCCCTCTCTCTGGTTTACTTTCGAAATAAACTATATTTTCTAATATAACTTCTGTGCAATTCTTTGTATCTTTCATGCGGCACCAGATCACACATAACCCCCATGCCGGCGGGTCTGACCTACCAATGCTTATTCCCAGAAATGTGACAGCCTTGAGTCCCTTTAAGTCACATGGTCTTGAACAGAAGACAGAATGCCTGCACTGGCAATAGCAAATATTCTACACTTGATCTAGCAGCAGATCTCTCCTCCATCCTCGATGCTCCCTGGTGGTCCTGTGGTCACTCTGGCCTCAGCTCTCTCTTTTCCACTCACCAGTGACTTGTTCTCCCCTCACTCCCGCCCCCCAGGTGATGGAGATAGAGTCAGGTGGGGGAAAGAGATACGGGCACAAAGGTCCAAATCAAATTCTTGGGGCCTGGCAGATAGCTAAGATTTTCCTTCATGGGTGTGTCTGTGGGATCCTGGTTCCCTGCGGGGTGCCTCTCTCCCTCAGCTTCCTGGACTCAGGTGGCGCCATCTCTACTCTCACTGGGCTTGTGCTGCCTTCACAGCTCCAGGGCAGCTGGCGGTTCGGCTCCAGCCTCCTTTATGCGAAGCCTCCCTGCCTCCTCATGTCTCTCCTCCTGTCTCTCCATAGGCTCCCTCTCCCCATGGCCCACAGACCCTCCCACTACAGGGACCTACATGGCTCTAGAAAGGACGTCCAGGAAAGGTCCCAAACGAGGAACCCCCCCATAGGTCTTAGAAAGAAAGGAGAGCTGAGAGCACAGTTTTTCACAGATTTCCTCACAAGATTCTCTTTGCTCTGTTCTCTGATCCCTGTTTTATGTTCCAGGTTCTTTCTCTCTCTCTCTCTCTCTCTCTCTCTCTCTCTCTCTCTCTCTCTCTCTCTCTGTGTGTGTGTGTGATGGAGAAGGATCTGCCTTGTTATTCTGATATGTATCATATTGACACCTCAGTCTAAATTGAGGTAGGAAATTTCCCTCTTCCCACATAAACACATTGGCCATAATTTAAGAGAAACTTTAATTGATGGTGAAGTCGTAGCAGTGATTAAATGCTGGTGCCCCTAGTGTTGACAAAGTTTAGGGCAGCTGAAAAGAAATTGGTATTTGATATTTTAAAATAACATCAAAGTCATGATGATTAGCTCGTTTGTGGGCTTCCTTTAATTTATTGTCTAGTTTTAGTTTTAGTTTTAGTTTCATGAGTGATGAGGGAA
This sequence comes from Carlito syrichta, assembly GCF_000164805.1. Classification (NCBI taxonomy): domain Eukaryota; kingdom Metazoa; phylum Chordata; class Mammalia; order Primates; family Tarsiidae; genus Carlito; species Carlito syrichta. The sequence goes on along the minus strand of NW_007257216.1, from coordinate 609,093 downwards.
CAGTGCAGCTTAGAGCATCCATTATTCTTATCAGGTCCTAAGTGAGAAGGTTCCCAATTTCAGGGATGTTTTTGGGAGAGGTTCTGCTCTGACAGGGACTTACTTGGTGCAAGTTGGCCACCCCCTTCCCTACACCACAGCCCTCACTTAGAGCTTGTGTGCTTTGTGGGCTTTGGACTCAGGGCCCTGATTTGATTGATACTAGGTCCCCTAGTCCAGACCTTCTCACTGGTTCTCAATCTGAAGAAGCCTTTAAGGCCTGGGAGATAGGCACTATAGTTTCTAGCACCGGGGAAGGCTCTTTGGTGCAGCCAGCAAGCAGTACTTTCTTTCCAAGGCCCTGCTCTTACACAGTATCACCAACCCCTAAGAGGTCAAGGCTTGGAGGCAAAATGACCTGGGTTCAAGTACTGATCTGACAGCTCACTGGCAATGCAAATTTGGTCACATTCCCTGGCCTCCTTCAGCCTCTATTTTCTCATCTCTAAAATGGGAAGGGTATAAAGAGTATCCACCACGTGGAATTCGTTTGAGGATTCAGTAAGGTAAGGTATGTGAGCAGTTAGTTCAGTGCTTGGCACATAATGCATACTGACAAATAATGAGCTTGTATCCCATGCTACGTTATGTTCCCTGGTGACTATCTTAGGAGATTCTGATCTGGAATCTGGTGAACTGGTTTGGACTCACTGTGTACACCTTCCATTCTATGGAGCTATCTTTATTTTCCATAGCAGGGATTCAATCCTGTTTAGATAAGGCAGCTAGTCCTGATGATTGCAAGCTGGGACTCTGGAGCAAGAATGTCTAGGGCCAAACCTGTTCTGCCATGTACTAATAGTACTAATAGTGTGTAACTGGGGAGGTTATTTATCTGTCTCAGCCTCCATTTCCTCCTCTGTAAAATGGGAATAATAGGCGCGCTGCCTCATGGGGTGCCCTGAGGATTGGATGAGTTATTGTATGCAGAGAATTTAAAGCAATTCCTGGCACATAGTAAGCACTCAATAAATGTTAGCTACTATTAGGTCTACTCTTTTGGGGCACTTATACTCTCAGGATGTCTTTCAAACTCTTAACAAAATTTGAATTATTTTAAAAATTATCTTCATTAGCTAGTTAGTTCTTAAGTAACATATAAGCCACAACTCTAAATATGGGCAATCTAGAATTTAAGAATTTTAATAAGAATTAAATATTAAACAACTAAATGTTAAGTAATTTAAATGTTCAGGCAATTGAAAATTACGAAACAAAGTCCTAGCTATCTGACCTAATCTTGCTCTTCCCCTCATTTAAACCCTTTCATAACTTTAGTTTAAAAGTCTATTCTCTGCCTCTCTAAATTTATAGCACCTATAAGTTCATCTTTAAACATTTTTTAGTGTCACTTTTAAAAATTAATTTTCCCTAGATGGTCCCATTTAAAACATTATTTTTTTTTTAAGTTTGAAGGTGAAGGATGTTTTCTTAATTTTTTTAATTATACTTGCCCACACAAGGATTGTAGAGATTATTTAAGAGACTTTCACTTTAAAGCAAAACTAAACAGGACCTACACAATTCAAATGCCTGGCTTTTTTTTTTCCAGATCTTTATGCTACACAGCCTATAAGCTTCTGATAGGCTCCAGAATGAAGTCAAACTCAATTTACAATTAAATTTGGTGTCTGTGCTTAATATCCATCGAGTTCACAGAGTTATAAGTTATAACAGTGGACATATTGATTCAACACATCTTTACATATACTTTATTTCTTTTTGATAAATAAGCAGAAGTAGAATTGTTGGCTCAAAAGATATGCCCCTTATTAAGGTTTTATTGGATATCATCCGATTCTATTCCCTCAAATATGACCCAGCTCATATTCCCACTAGCAGTATATGAGAATTCTCAGTTCCCACATGCTCTTACCAATATTTGTTAATATCACTTGCCAGTTTAATAAGTTAAAATGGTATCCTATTGTTTAAATACACAATTTTATGCACTTTACTAATAGGCTGAACATTTAAAATTTATTTATTGACCATTTATGTTTTTCATCTTATGACATATGCTCATATTCTCTGACTACATTTTTGGGGTTTTTCTCTTTTTCTTATTGATTTATAAAGCTCTTTACATATTAGAAAATCAAATAATCGCAAACTTATTGCAAATATTTTTCCTAGTCTGTGCTTTGCTTTTTAATGTATCTTTCAATATATTCAACATCACTTGATATATATTGTTTTTGGCTGTACAGAAATTTAAAAGCTTTTGTAATTTAAAGTTTTCCTTTTGATTTTTTCCTTTCTTGTATGATGGGCTTTACTAACCTCAAGTTTACATAAATATTGCTTTTAAGATATCTAACTCTCTTATAGATCAGGCATTTATGTACTTTACTTTTCCAAATAGTTGAACGTTTATCTCAGTACCATATATAAATCATACCAAGAATAGTTTCTGTGCATAACAGTAACTCAAACATTTAAAAAATGAATGAATAAATAATTAAATTAACTTTCTTATTTAGAAATTAATTTATCAGAGTTTCATCTAGCATTTTCTTATATTTGGGAAATGAATAGGCTGAAATATTTTTGTATATTGCAAAAGGCCACAAACTTTGACAAAATTAGCCTTTATATAGAAGAAACTATATATGGATACATGAATATTATGGAGTCAATTTTTTTATGTGACAAGAGCCACCAGCTATCCAGTGCACCAACAACCAATACCAGGTATGGTAGAGCCTGTTAGCTGATTACCCAATGGCTACTCCTACTTTTTCCTTAGTAATAGAAACTCTGATCTTATTTAGTCATGGGTCAGCAACATGCCCAGGGAAAGAGGTCCCAGGGCAAAAATCACTTAACATTTAATCATAGAATGATAATCCTTAATAAATATTTTTTGGTTGGCAGTTGGCTTTGTGGTGAGCATGTAACTCAGTTCTCACTACTGGACCTAAGAGTAGACCTTCTGGGGATCTCTGGGAAATATTTGCTCTGTCATAGAAAAAGAAAGACACGTAAGAGGAGTTTCCCCAACACACATATGGTGCTTAAATGCTTTAAAATCCTGAAATATAGAGAATGATAACATTTACAGAGTACATTTCACATGCATTATGTCTTGTAATCTTTATAACAACTCTGAGAAGTAGGTATACCTATTTTGTAGATACGAAAATAGACACCCAGAGGGGTTCAGTATATATCCAAGGTCTCTCTGGTATCGTAAACTGGCTGAGCTGAGACTCAGACAAACTCAGCTTCTCCAGCTCCAACTTCATTCCTCCTTCCCATGTGCCTCACAGCCACAGGCACCATTATCTTTGGTTGGTTTATAGCAGCAGACAAACCTCCAATGTGATTAATTTCCCCCTGCTGTCTAGATGATCACTGATCACTCTGAGAACAACTCCATGAACAGCCAGAGAGTCCAAAAGGAATTTTACCACCCACCAATGGATTCTTTTTTCTAATGAACTTACAGGGTCAGACTCTGATGTTTATATGAAAGGAGATAAAGCACACCTGTTCTTCTGGGAATATACTTTAAGGAAAGGAGAATATATGACTTATTTTGAATAGGATATTTATAACCCACTGATCTATAAACTAAATGATGAATTACCAAAAGTTGGAGGTCTGCAGGTCCTGGCAGAATGCAGTTTACACCCTGAGCATGTATTCCCAGCGATGGAAAGAGGACAGAGATGCTTATGACAGGTGGGGACAGGCTCTGTGCTCATCATGACCTGTTGCTGATGAGTAACTGCTGCAGGGGCTTGAGGACGTATAATTGCTGTCTCCATCTCCGAAGCATAAAGTCTGCATAGCTAAGAGGAAGGTTGGCATAAGCTGGGCCTCCCATTCATTTTGCAAATGAAGAAATCACCTTTATGGTCTTATCCTGAGCTCTAGAACATAATGTGGCCCTTAACAGACACTCAATAAGTATTTTCTGCATCCTGTTGTTGAGTAATAAAGTTGAGCTCTAAAGAGGTGAAGTGACTTCTTCAGAGTAAAATAACTAATAAACGACAGAGCCCAGACTTCTGGTCTCCTCTGTCTCATCTGAAAGATTTAACTCCAGTAAAACTGGAAATATAGACTTTGCTGGGAGGTCAAAAATATACACATGGGAAAAAATTTTTTTTTTCATTCTGCCTCTAAATGTCTGGGATCCAATATAAATACATCATTAAAAAAAAAAAAAAGAGGCCAAATATGTCTTCCTGATGGGTAGCAATGTGGATAGGATGACTGGAATAGCTCTGGGAGCATTTAGTTGTGGATATCTGCCTGTCCCTCAGAGCCACTCAGAGTGCTTAACAGAGCCTCTGGCCAGCCTGAGTCATCCCTTTTCTATGACTGGCTTATCTGTGAGATGCTCACAGGGCCACAGGTATAGCTTTCTTGCCAGTACCTCAATCTCTAAACTCATGTTGATGGTTTAAATGTGATCCAGTGAGCCACGTTAAAGGAGAAACACAGGTGCATAGTGGAAGCAGATTCTGAAGCGGTTGTGTCAAAGGATCCAAGAAGGTTTCAGCCTCTTCAGCTTGGTGATAAAGGAAAGGAAGAAAAGTGAAAGGACTGTTAGCTCTTTGAAGGTATAAATTATTAACTCACCGAATAATGTTTGTTATATTGGGCACATAGCAGGCAAATATTTGTTGAGTAAATGAAAACAACAATCTTATTATATATGTGTGCATATATCAAATATACATGCATGCATGTGTACGTGTGTGTGCACCATCAGTTGATGGAGCAAACTCTATCTTCTATGCTCTCTGTTATCTGAGTTACTCTGTCTGTTATTTTGGTTTTCTTTTTTTTAATTTTTTTTTTTTGAGTTGGAGTCTCACTCTGTCACCCAGACTGGAGTGCAGTGGCCGCTCCCGGCCACCGCAGCCTCGACCTGCTGGGCTCCGGCGATCCTTCCACCTCAGCCTTCCAAGTAGCCAGAATTACAGGCATGCGCGACCATGCCCGGCTGATTTTTTGATTTATTGTAGAGATGAGGTCTCGCTGCCCAGGTGGGTCTCAAACCCACGGACTCAGGCAATCCACTCACCTCAGCCTCCCAAAGGCGTGGGATTACAGGTTGAGCCACCGATCCCGGCTTATTTTGGTTTTCACAGTAACTCAGTGTCTCCCAAATATAGAGCCTGATATGATCAGTTCAATTGGCCCCATTCTATGGCTCTGATTGGAAGAAAGGGTGAGATCTGCATATCACAAGCTGTTTCTTGAGGGCTACTGGTGAAGAAGTTTTCTATCTCTCCCAAGGATGCCACTTGGAGAGATTCTCTCTTTCTGGTAAATAGAGACATTACTTTGCACAAATCTAAGGGGTGCCATTTGCATTATGTTTAATTCAGTTAAATTAATGGTGTACCCTGGGTTCATGCAATATAGTGCCCCTGCTTTGGACATGCGTGAGGAAGCATGTATTCCCAAGAAGCTACTGGTAGCTATTGTATGGCCATAAGGGAAGCCAGCCGTAGGGTTCAGTACATGTGGATGACAGAGAGGGAATACAGGATGGAGCTGGGTGTTTGGTGACATTGTGGAACTACTGGAACAGACCTTGCTGAACCTTTCTACTTCATTGCCAGGTAGCACCAGATTTCCTCCATTGTTTAAATCTGTTTGAATGAGGTTTTATATTACTTGCAACCAAAAAGTTCTGAATAGACATACACAGAGCAATGAATATTTTAGATTTGTAGCACTAGGCTCATCAATGTGGACACCCAGATCAGACCACTTGGATCTTGGAGAGACTATTTTGTTCTGAGTGTCCAATTTCACACCCTATTTATAGTCATAAGATAATTACCAAGTGTCTGTTTCAGCTTGGAATAGGCATGAGAGTATCTATACACTTTTAACAATTCTCTCCAACAAACTTTAGCAGAACTTCCTTTACACCAGGCATTTAGTTAAGAGCAAGACCATAAAATATAAATGGAAAAAATTAAAATGGTTTAAAATATGACAAGACAAGAACCCATCCTTTAGGAATTTAATAGTTTCCTGGGCCATCTGGGGTTGCAGGGGAGGTAGGAGAATGAGAAGGCCACAAATGCCTCCTATCATATAAGGCACAATGGTTATATGTAAATGTGAAGGGGAAATGCATTGCTTAGGAGGGAGAGACTAATTCCAAGTTGGGATATCAGTAAATGAGTCAAGAATAAGTTTGCCTATGAGCTGGACTTGAAGAATTCACAGAATTTCCATAGCCAGAAATGAGGATAAGGGCATCCCAGGCAACAAAGGGTAAGCAAAGAGCAGGAGGCAGGAAATTACAGATGAATAATCTGGTGTGGCAAATGCTGGTGTGTGGGAGTGAAGTAGTAAAGGGTTAGGCTGGAAAGCAGGAAGGAGCCGGAGTATGGCAGCCCTGGACAAACTTTTAAGTCAGTTGCACGCTAGTTAATAATTGAATAGTGTCAAAGTAAATAAAATAGCAAATATATATGGTGCTATTATTATATGGTACTATATATAATATATATAAATATCATAATTGTATTAATACAAATAATAATGTCAAATATATAATGTACCAAAAACTGGTCTAAGGAGTTTTTATATTGTCACTAATTCAATGTTTACAACAACCTGATAGAATAAGCACCATCATTATTCTTCTCATGCTATAGATGAGGAATCAAAGCACAAAGAGGTTAGGTTATTTATCCAAGACCATTCAGCTAGAAAATGGTGGAGGTGGAAGTCAAACCCAGGCAGGTTGGCCCTGAGATCTGAGTACTCCCAGGTGCTCAAAAGAGTAGTAGTGTGGGCTGGTCTCAATGACTTAGCCTGTAATCCCAGCATTTTGGGAGGCCAAGGCGAGTGAACTGCCTGAGGCTGCGGGTTCGAGACTAGTCTGGGCAACTTGGTGAAACCTCGTCTCTATAATTAATAAAAAATTAGCTGGGTGTGGTAGCATGCACCTGTAGTTCCGGCTACCAGGAAGGCTGAGGCAGAAGGATCGCTGGAGTCCAACAGGTCAATGCTGGGGTGGCCGTGGGCGTACCACGGCACTCCAGCCTGAGCAAAAGAGTGAGAGTCCAACTCGAAACAAAAAAAAAAAACGGTTAGTGATGACTTGACATGACTGCAGAGAACAAATGGCAGACAGAGACTGTCCCCATGACTCAGATAAGAACAAGGGTCTGATTAGGTCAGTGCAGAGAGACTGAGGGAGAAGGGGCGGAGTTGAAAGATAAATAAAAAAGGAGACTCTGGGCAAGGGATATAAACTAGTGCATTGACCTGTGTAGTTTGCCCTGCAGTGCTTTAAGAATTGAGCTTTCAAATGCATTTTGATGGGGATGCATTCTGTGTTTCTCCAAGGTCATACCCAGACCCTTCCTTCATTTCCCTCTCAAGCCTGACTTTTGAGAGATGTTTAGCTTGGATGTAGCATCTAAGTAGTGACATCAATGATGTGACATGCCAGGAAGAGACTGAGAAGACAGCACTCGGGCCAGTCTAGAACACGTAGAGAGGAGAGATCTGTAAACTTGTAGGGGGCCAATAGGCTTCTAATCATACAGCCTGGAACTCAGAAGTTAGAAATGGTTTTAATTTGGGGGGTAGAGAAACTGAAGACACATGAAGGCTGGGCCCACATGCCTGAAATGGCTTACTCTTCGGCACAGACAGGAAAGCCATTTTCATCAGTTTAAATCATTGAGTTAGAGCCCATCATACTCAGCTGGCTTTGATCATAGAGATTTAATCCACAGAAACCCTAGACCAGTGGTTTGGGACCCTAACTGAACGTTAAAATTCCCTGGGGAGTCTTTAGAATGCTGATTCCAGGATTCCCTCTCCCCACCCATGAGTTAAATTAGAATCATCTGGGCGTGGGTACAATTTTAAAGCTTCAGGTATCCTCATGGGCAGTCTGACAGGTAAACAGCACCTGGAAAATGTATCAGTAGGCCATAAACTTTGCGGTCCAGAAAGAGGAAAGAAAATGTAAGAGGCATGCCAAGCCCCAGTCCTAGAGAGGCTGTGATATTGTGTCCATTACCTTGCCTGGGGCAAAAGAAAGAGTCGGATGTTTGATTAGGCAGGGCAAAGGAGAGTACTGGAACTTTGTGATGAACAATATTGAGGATTAATGCTCAGACCCTAAAAACGTTGAATGGAGATTATTTCGATCCTTTCTTCTGAAGCCAGGACTGGCCCCAGGACAGAAGTGGAACTGAGCTGCCAGCAAGTAAGGCACCTGTGAGAGGAGACAGGATCAAGACGCCAGGAACCCGTTGAAACATTAATGCTTTTTAATGAGCACATGGTGAACTTAGCTCATCTTCCACTACAGAAAAGTAAAGGCAGCAACAAGGTAAAAGCAATAAGTAGATATGTAGATAAAAGTGCTCCATGTGACTTTCATTTGAAACCAGGTAGAGGCAACTACCTCCAACTATCTGATTGAACTGCATTTCGTTCACTACGGGCGAATGCAAATAAAACAAGAGTCCCACACCGAATTCTAATTATTTAAAACAAGATCAGTGTTTTTTTACTATAAAAGTAATAAATGTTGAAAATTTGAAAATTGAAAAAAGATATAAAGAAAATAAAAATACTCAAAACCTTACCACCGTAAATATTTTATTGTATTTCTCTCCATTTTTAACATATTTGTTTTATTTTAAATAAATTATTGTATTTTAGCTAGGCATGGTGGCTCACACCTATAATCCCAGCATTTTGGGAGACAGAGGTGAGAGGATTGCCTGAGCCCAGGGCTTCGAGACCAGCCCGGGCAACTTGGCAAGACCTTGTCTCTACAATAAGTCAAAGCATTAGCTGGGCATGGTGGCACACACCTAGTAGTTCCAGCTACTTAGAAGACTGAAGCGAAAGGCTCGCCTGAGCCCAGCAGGTGGAGGCTGCAGTATCTGTGAGCATGCCACTGCACTCCAGTCTGGGCAATAGAGTGAGACGCCAACTCAGAGGGAAAAAAAAATTATTTTATTTTAGAATCAGGGAGTATATGTGAAGGTTTGTTACATCGGCATACAGCCTTGATGGTGACACTTGTGCTTTGGGTGAGCCTGCCCTCCTCCCACAGTGGTAAGAAAGGTACCCGAGGCATGGTTTTGCATCCCTTGTTTCCCCCCACCCACTCCCTTTAGCTATGCTTAGTGTCTGTTTTTCCCATTTTTGTGCCCATGTGAACCCAGTGCTTAGTACCCACTTATGAATGATTTGTCTCCATTTTTAAGTGCATGCATATGTGTTGGATATCATGCTATATTTAAATTTTTATATAATCGTATTTCTCATTTGACATTATAGCATAACCATTTTTCCATGTCATTAAAATGTCAATTATGTTTACACATAATTGTAAATGGCCTTATAATTTTTAATTTGTATGACTGAAACATAATTTACTTTTTTTTTTGAGTTGGAGTCTCACTCGGTCGCCCAGATTGCAGTGCAGTGGCCGCTTCCGGCCACCACAGCCTCGACCTGCTGGGCTCCGGCGATCCTTCCGCCTCAGCCTTCCAAGTAGCCAGAATTACAGGCATGCGCTACCACGCCCGGCTGATTTTTTGATTTATTATAGAGATGAGGTCTCGCTGCCCAGGCGGGTCTCAAACCCGCGGGCTCAGGCAATCCACTCACCTCAGCCTCCCAAAGGCGTGGGATTACAGGCTGAGCCACCGAGCCCGGCAACATAATTTACTTAATCATTTCCTAATCTCTGAGAACTTGGACCTTTTGACTTTTTATATTATTATAAATGATCCTGGTATTCTTTGTGTCTGAATTTCAAGATTAATTCTGTAGGCAAGATTCCTAAAGTGGAAACACTGAGTTAAGAGGTATGAACATTTTAAAGGTATTTTCACCGCTCTGGATAGTTATGTAAAAATGGAGATTATTGGAAGAGGGTAGGAGTAGCTCTTTAAGTAGAAGAACATGGTAGATAACAAAGCATCAGAACATGGGACCCAGGTGGCTCTCCAGGAGATTAGCTTCTCTGTCTTCCCACTGCCAGGAAAGAATCTGCTCAGCTGAAGTCAGAACCTGGATGAATCAGCATTTAAGGTTCTCACACACAGGGCCACTGGGGAGACATTTTGAGCACAGCATCCACTTTTACTTAGGTCTACTACAGAAGGTTTCTCAAAATGGAATTTCTGGGTCAAAAAAGTATCAATCCTTTAATGGTTCTTTATATAAATGGCCAAATTTCTTGCCAGAAATGTACCAATTTAGATTTCCAGAAGGTCTATATATCACAATCCTATATCTGGCATTGATTATTTAGTGATATGTGTGTGTGTGTGTTGCTTAATAATGGGGACATGTTCTGAAAAATGCACCATTAAGCAATTTCATTGTTGTGTGAACATCATGGGGTGAACTTACACAAACCTAGATGATGTCGCCTTGTATACACTTAGGCTATATGGTACGACCTGTTGCACCTAGGCTACAAAGCAGACAGCATGTTACTGTACTAAATACTGCAGGCAATTGTAGCACAATTAAGTATTTTGGTATCTCAATATATCTAAACATAGAAAGGGTACAGTAAAAATACAGTATTATAATCTTAAGGGATCACCAAAGTACATGTGGTCTATTAGTCATTGACCGAAATGCAGTACAAGACTATATATATATATATATACACATAGATATATACAAATATATACACACACATATACACATAATCACGCATATATATAATTCCTTCAAAATTCTCATTTTGTCATTTTAATTTACTTTATTTTATATTATAAGAATGTCTGAACATTCTATAATAGTGACCCTATGTTTGCATTTGCTCTTCTGTGAACTGAATCTCGGTTTTTATCACTCATTTATAGATAAAGTTCTTGGCTACGTGGATTATTCAGCAGCATCCTTCTCTACTCTCATGCCAAAACTCCTCACTAGGTTCTGCAATAGCCATGCAGTTAAGTAAAAGCATTTGCTTCATTGAATAATACAAATGGTTTCAGTTTATACTTCATATACCTCCTCACTGTGCCAAAGATTTGAATCTTATTCCAAAAGATGTTTAAAAAGCCCCCAAAACTTCATACAAAAACCTTAAAATTTCCCATTAATAACATAATTTAAAGGGTTTTGAATTGTAAAGTATTAAAAAAAAAACACCTTTGACTTGTGTGGGAGTGGGGGACACTGTCTTTTACTAGCTGCTGGTTGATTAGTACTTGGAGAAGAAAAACACTTCCCTCATGTGGATGAAGGAATAAACCTATCAAAGACCAGCTATCAAAGTACATAGTCTGGGCCGTTTATGGGCAGGTCAAGGAAGATATCAGAATTATGGGGTTTTTAATTATCGCTAAATAACTCTTGATGTGCCAAGTAAGGAAGGTCTCAGTTTTATGTCTCTAAAGAAAAATTGTTTGACTAAGCAGTTCTTGGATCCTTGAGAGATCATCACTTTAATTAGGAAAATAAATCTGTAAAAAAAAAACACACACACACAAATAAAAAACACATTACCATTAATTATTATTTCATTATGATTATGTAAGCGAAAGAAGGCATTAAGCATCAAATGAAAACAAGACCAATAAATCCTTCATTTAGACACTCATTCCATTTTCTCCTATACTCATACCAACGTTTCCTATGACCAGATGGTTCTCATTCATAGTGCTTATCACAAAAGTCCTTTATGTATCAGGTTTGATAAGTCCAGAAAAGGACTCAAGTTTGTTGAGTCTGAGGTCTCAAAACATTCCCAGTGATTTAACAAGTTCTTAGAATCACGATGAGCTTGTAAAATAGCTGACCTGCTCTAGAGCATCATAGATATAGACTCTGTTTGACTTTACGCCTGTCCTATTCCAAGTTGGGCTCTTCCAGTTTCACAGGCTGGAGGTGGGAGGGGAGCGGAAGGAGAGAAGATTGTGAAGGCAACCTCTGGGAACTATCCTGGCATAGAATAATGACACCTTCCATTAGTAACTCACTTTACAATGTAACTCCAGTATGTAGCACGACTTCATGTTGTATAATTAAAAACGAGGAGAGGAATAAAAAATAAAACATGTATGTCGTGGTGGTGGGTGGAGAGATTAAGAAAAGAGAAGATTGGCCAGGTTCGGTGGCTCAGCCTGTAATCCCAGTACTTTCGGGATTACAGGCTGAGTGTATCCACTCTCCTCGGCCTGAGCCGGCGGGTTCGAGACCAGCCCGGGCAACTTGGCGAGACCTCGTCACTACAATAAAATAAAAAATATCCAGGCGTGGTAGCGCATACCTGTAGTTCTGGCTACTTGGAAGGCTGAGGCAGAAGGATTGCCGGAGCCCAGCAGATCGAGGCTGCGGTGGCTGGGAGCATGCCACTGCACTCCAGTCTGAGCGACAGAGTGAGACTCCAACTCAAAAATAAAAATAAATAGGATTACTAGGACTACAGAGCAAATTTAGCAAGGTCATGGGATACAATGACAATATATAAAAATCAGTTGTACTTCTATTCTAGCAACAAAAAATTGGAAAATAAAATGAATGAATCGTATAGTGGCCAAGAAGTCTGGGCTTTAAGTGTACCCACCACCCCCACCTATGCCTTCCAATAGGTGATATTTCATACCTCTGTCCCTTCTTACCCTCCCCCTTCTAAGTCTCCAGTGCCCATTATAGCATTTTATATACTTCTGCAGATCCTCAGTTTAGTTTCTGCTTATAAGTGAGGACATGCAGTGTTTGGTTTTCTCCTACATTGGTTTACTTAGGATGATGTTCTCCAATTCCATCCGAGTTGTTGCAGAAACTTTATTGTATTTTATATTTTTTTATTGCTGAATAATATTCCATGGTATATCTATGCCACATTTTCATTACCCACTGATTGGTTGATAGGCATTTAGGTTAATTCCACATCTTTGCAATTGTGAACTGTGCTGCGATAAACATCTGAATACAAGTGTCTTTTTTTCTGTTCCTTTGGGTAGATGCCAAGTAGTGAGATTGCTGGATCTGAATGGTAGATCTCCTTTTAGTTCTCTGAGAAGTCTCTACACCCATTTCCATAAAGGTTGTGCTAATTTGCACTCCTAAGTACTTGTTCAATGTGCCTGATGTAGTGCTAGGCTACTGTTGAAGGTGTGATGTGGGCTTTATCTGCAAGGAAACTACAGTCTGTGGGCAGGGGTGAGAAGCCTGGTATCAACAAGAGAACAAAAGGAGTCAGAGCATTACTAAGGGTCAAATGAGAGGGGGAGAAAATGATGACTAATGGAGATCAGGGTGGGGAGACATTATTGAAAACTGGGGTCTGGAGAGGGCTCTGAGGAAGAGGTGGGTTTCTGTCCAGGTGGGATCTAGGTGAACAGAGAGGATTAGAGAGGACATTTCAAGTGGAAGAAACATTGCAGATCCCAGGGAAGGCCATGTGCAAAGGCCGACACAAGAACAAACGTGCGTTTGGGGGTGGGAGGGGACATCAGTGAGGAAACCTGAGTGTGGTGCAGATTTAGAGAGCTGCTGCTAGAGTTTGTGGAATGTTAATGGTCAGAAGTGTACCTCTGAGAGCAAAATGGTGTCTAAGTGAGTTTTATGAATTTTCCTGGAGGAACATTTGTGTTGTTTTTGGCAGCACAGTCTTGCCTGAAATGCCTACAGAGAGGGATCCTTCAGTTCATTGGTGGAAAAGAGTACTTAATGGAGGGGTGGGATTGGGCTGCCTCCTTTTGGGAACAAATGACCATTTGTCCATTGCACATGTAACTTGCACAAAATCAGACATTCCTTGTGGCTCTAGTCTTACACAGTGCTGCATTCAGAGAAATATTAATCCTACTCCGGCCTTCCTTGAAGGATGGCATCGATCTTTATTATAGATTTTCTTAAAAGGTGCCTGATAACCTTTTAGACATCTTGCCCTTATCCTGGAGTTCCCTCCCACAGTAGCTGCTGAAGCCTCTTTCTCTCTATCCCCATAACAGTATGCTTCTAGCCTGTTGCCCTCCCCTATCACTCTTTCCTCAGACACGTCACAACTTTCCCAGAAGAGTACACCCTCTTTCTGTATACAAAGACCCTTGAGAATACATTGGACTAAAACAATCTACCCAAGAAATAAAAGTTGGGAGCTGCCCCCGATGAGAAGACTGCAGGGGGTAAGGTTGGGATGGGTGATTGTGAAACTCACATCGCCACCATTTTGATACCTGTTCATATCAGCCCAGCAACCTACAAACATAAACTTTTAAAAAAAATATGTAAAATATACATAATTAAAATTTTCCATTTTGATCATCTCAAGTGTACAATTCAGTGACGCTAATTATAAGTCATACTGTGTCACCATGGTCTAGTTCCAGAACATCACCCCAAACAGAAACTCTGTACCCACTAAGCAGTAACTCCTCACTTCTCTCTTGCTCCAGCTTTGGGGATCATTTCTGTCTCTCTGAATTTGCATATTCTAGATATCTTGTGTAAGTAGAATCCTACATTATTTGTCTTTTTATGGATGACTTCTTTCACTTAGCATAATGTTTTCAAAGTTCATCCATATTGCAGCATGTATTAGAGCTTTGTATCTTTTTATGGATGAATAGTATTCTATTGTATGAACATTCCACATTTTGTTTATCCATTCATTTATTGATAGACATTTTTGCTTCTATCTTTTGACAATTGTGAATAATGCTGCTATGAACATTGGTGTATACATATCTGACTGAATTTGTCTTTTCAGTTATTTTTGGGTATATATATTTAGGAGTGGAATTGCTGGATCATATGGCAATTCTGTGTTTAACTTTTTGAGGAAACCTTGGGCTGTTTTCCTCCATGAGCACTATTTCACAACCCCACTAGCAATGTATAAGGGTTTCAATTTAGCCACATCCTCACCAACACTTGTTATTTTCAGTTTTTGTCTTTCTTCTTTTTTAAAGTCACCCTTGTGGGTATGAAGTGGTATCCCATTGTGGTTTGGGTTTACATTTCCTTAATGACTAATAATGTTAAGCATTTTTATGTGCTTTTAAAAAATCTGCTATTTACATATCTTTTTTGAAAGATGTTTCTTCAAGTCCTTTATACATTTTTTAATTGGGCTGCTTATCTTTTTGTTGTTGAATTGTAGCTTTTTGTGTATTCTGGATATTAATCCCTTATCAGATATGTAATTTGCAAATATTTTCTTCTATTCTGTGGATTGCCTTTTCATTCTTAATACTGTCCTTTGATGTACACAAGGTTTACATTTTAATGAAGTCCAATTTATCTAATTTTTTTCTTTTTTTGCCCATGCTTTTTTAGGTATCATATTTAAGAAAACATTGCCAAATCCCAAGCCATGAAGATTTTCTATGTTTTGTATAAGAGTGCTGCAGTTTTAGCTCTTAAGTTCAGATATTTGATCCATTTTGAGTTAATTTTTGCATAAGGTATGATGTAAAAGTTCAACATGACTTTTTTTTTTTGCATATGAATATTCCATTTTCCTAGCATCATTTGTTGGAAAGGCTGTCTTTTCCCCCTCATTAAATGGTATTGACACTTTTGTGGAAAATTAATTGTCCATAGATATGAGGGTTTATTTCTGAACTTTTGATTCTATTCCATTAGTCTATATGTCTTTTTTTATGTTGGTACCATACTGTTTTGATGACTGTAGCTTTGTAGTGCATTTAAAAATAGATAATCTGCAGACTTTTAAATGCAAAATCCTTCTCCATTTTGAAGAATCATGCCTTTTCTACTTCTTAGAAAATTTTCTTGCTTCAAGTACAAATATCCCTGCAAAACTGCAGATCTCTCTCCCTGTTTCAAGATTACCTCTAGTTTAGGCTGCAGTTGTAGCAGGGAAAACTTTTCAATTTTAAGTCTTGGCAGGGGTGGGACTAACAAAAGCCTGAAATAAATGCTCTGAGATCTTTCTATAGGAGCTAGGCCTTTTTGTTGTTTTCCCAGACAAGGTCAAACTTCCTTTCTGTTTTCTCACAGAACTTTCAGGAATGGGGGATTCAGAGTAAACCCCAAGAAGGAAGCAAATGTTAATGAGAGGACATGAGTATCTGTCAACTTCTAACCAAGAATACGAAGGGGAACCCCCCCCTAAAATGGAATTATCTTTTAGAGGGCAGGCCCCTTGTAGCATAGACTTTCCCCACTAGGTAATTGTTCTAGGAACCCTTTGGCATTAGTGTACCAGTTAGCATTGTTGTGAGATACTGCATTCAGCTTCAGTGAATTTTTTTTTTTTTTTTGAGATTCTTTCAACATGTTTGCCCATTTCACGATGGGTGATTTATGAATGCACCTGCCTACACCACACTGAGTGTTCTGCAGGTTTTTGAAAAATCAAAAACAGCATGACCCCCCATGTCCCAATCTCCCTATTCACCCAATCTTGCCCTGAGCAATCTCCCCATTCCATCTGCATCCTCCTCGCCAGTGATGGAGAGCAGAACAGAGGAACATACAGAATGGATCTAAGACCGTATAGACCCAGGAATTGTACACAGAGAAAGGAGGACCCACTATCACTGGAATACGGGAGTCTGATTTAGGGTGTACTGTTACGAATAATAAATTCAGTAATGACAACAGAAATACAATTACAGAGTATAAGCAAGAGGCATACAGGTAGGCTTCTTGCATGTTGTCTAGTTTAAACTCACGAAAAGGCCCAGTGAAGTCACTCTGACTGAACAGTATTAAAGACAGGGAGAATGAGGCTCAGTCAACTGGCTTATCCAAGCTTGTTGCTGGCAGAGTCAGAGTTGGCACTGAGGTACATCTCTCTCCCCCATAGTTTCATAGTTAGTGCTTCCACTATGAAAGCCAAGGTTAAAAGTTCTATGAGACAACAGAAAGGATGTCTGATCTGCTGCTACTATTTCTCATGTGGCTGACTGTGGCCCTAGAGTGTCATGGAAGTGTGTGTGTCACTTCCAACCGAAGTGTCATGAAGAAGATGGAAGGAAAGGGGTAAGGAAAAGCAAGAGGGAGTGCCTAGAAAAGGGAAATATGAAGAACTTTCTGTCATCCGGGTCAACTTGCAAAATTGCTTTTAGTAATTTTGCTTTCTCTCCAAAATAAAGCAAGAATGAGTAATCATGTTGAGAATTCTTGCTGTTCCTTAGAGGCAAGGGGCAAGAAGTTCATGTAGACAACAGGGTGAGCAAGAACTGCCCTAGGGAGACCCACAGGCAGCTTGCATGGCTGGGACAAGGCTGTGGAAGTAGAAGATTTGGTAGAGTTCTAGGGTGTCCCATATGGGGTTCGAGTCATATGCTTAACTTCTTCTTGACTCCACCCCTTTGTAATCAGTACTGGTCTGTGGTCTGTTAAGAACTGAGTCACACAGTAGGAAGTGAGTGGGGGGTGAACCAGTGAAGCTTCATCTCTATTTACAACTACTCCACATCATTTGCATTGCTGCTTGAGCTCTGCCTTCTGTCAGATCAGTGGTGGCATTAGATTCTCATAGGAGTGTGAATTCTATTGTGAACTGCACATATGAGGGATCTAGGTTGTATGCTCCTTATAAGATCTCATGCCTGATGATCTGAGGTGGAGCTGAGGCAGTGATGCTAGTGCTGGGGAGGAGCTGCAAATATAGATTAACATTCACAGTAAGGTTTGACTGATTAGAGACCATAATAAATCAATTGCTTGCAGACTCAGATCAAAACCCTATCAGTGAGTGGCAAGTGAGTTCAAGTACTTCATTTGTCCACCTGCATCTGGTGGCATGATCACTGTAAAATTATTTATAATATATAATTATTTATATTGTATAATTGTTTCATTATACATTTATAATGTGTTTACATTATATAATATATATTTATTTACATTATATAATATATATTTACATTTATTATATATGTATATTTTAATATAGTTCATCATACATTATGGTGTAATAATTATAGAAATACAGTGCACAATAAATGCAATGCACTTGAATCATCTCAAAACCATCCCCCTTACCCCTGGTCTGTGAAAAAATTTTCTTCCATGAAACTGGTCCCTGATGCCAAAAAGTTTGGGGACCACTGCCCTATATAAAATTCTCCCTGTGACAGATGACTTCAGGAGTCCTAAAGGAATGAGATCAGCTGACCTACCTAAATGTACCCTGGGTAAAGGGAAATGCTCCTGTTTAGTGAGGAAATCAGGAATAGGTTCAACAGGATCTGCCCCTGTATCCACCTCTCCTCACCTTTCTGACTTCATTTTCTAGTACTCTCTCCCTGGTCCACTGTTCCCTGGACACATTAAGCATGATCCCGCTTCAGTGTCTTTGCACTTGCCATTCCATCTGTCTGGAACAATTTTCACTCATGTATCTGCTTCATCCTCTTTCTTATCTCTTTTAGGTGCTCTGCTCAAAAGTCACCTACCCAGTGAAGTCTTTCCTAATTATTCTGTTTGAAATAACAAACATTCTTCTCTTTGACAATGTTCCCACTTCCCTGATTTTTCTCCATAATGCTTATCACCTAGACCAAAAGTTGGTTCTCAATTTCTAGCAGGTATCAGGATCACTTGGGGTCATGGAGAAGCATGTGAAAAACCCAGATTCCTGGCCCTGATCCCGGTTTTTGATTCAGTGGGTCTGGTGGGAGGGGATGAGAGGCTTCTGAGAGCTTGCATTTTCCGGAAGTTCCCAGGTGATACTGGTCCCAGGATCTTGAAAACCAGTGCCATATACAAATTACTTATATATGGTTACATGCATATATATTTTATACTATATTTGTATTTATATTAAATATGTGTTTTATATATAGTTATATGCATATTTTATACACACCATTCAAATTTGTTAGCCTTTAGTTTTTTAATTATATTTTATTAATTTTTAAAACTCTAGTATTTCTATAATTCTTTTCTCCTTTTTCTAAATCTTTTATTTATTTGCAATTCCCACCACCTATCTTTAACGAGTCCTATGGCTTTCATTCTTCATATTCATTATTTCCTTTCTCTTTGTCTCTCCATGTGTACATCCTTATTTAATTCCTTCTTGTTTCTTTATGTAGGCTTGAGTACTCTTTACCTTTCTTGAGTTGAACAGTTAGCTCCTTTTCCACGTTGTTTGGAGTTTGTGCTCCATATTTAAAGCTCTCTTTGCTCTCTAAGTACTGCTCTACCTGCTTCCCATTGATCTTTGAAATGCAGCACTTTCCTTGCCACAAAGCTCTATATTTTTAAAAACTTCTCTATCTAAGTTTCTCTTGAACCCAAATGTTGTTTGGTTCTATCCTTTTTTTCTGGTTTCTATACATATAACTTTTTTTAAGCTATCATTTTATAGATTTCTACTTTTATTGCACTGTGGACAGAGACCTTAGTATGAATGACATTGGCACCTTAAAAATGTCTTGAAAAAATATATATATATATATTTTGCAACCAGGAACATGTCCAATTTTTGTTAAGTTTCATATGAGCTTGAAAAGAATATGAATTTCTTTTGGGAATGAAGGGATATATACATATACTTTATTGTGTAAAATAGCTCTGATATCAGTAGATACTTGGCAATCACTAATCATGTTATTCCAATCTTCATATGCACTTGTTTGTTGTCTGCTTGACCTACTATTTTCTTCCCTTCATTTACCCTCATTTTTCCTTCTCGAATCCTGTTAAGGTATATTGACACTGCTGTATCTATCATCAATATCGCTGAACTCTTCTCTCATTGTTTTCCTCTCTTTCCCTTTTAAAATTTGGTTGATTGATTGATTGAGACAGGGTCTCTCTGTCTTACCCAGGCTGCAGTGCAATAGTGTGATCAGAGATCACCACAATGTTGAACTCCTGAACTCAAGCGATCCCCCTGCCTCTGTCTCCTGAGTAGCTGGGACTACAGGTGCATACCACCACTCCCAGGTTCTCTTCTTCCTTTCTTGATGCTTACTAGAATAATTCTTTAACCTGAACATCCAGCTTGCAAATTCAGGATGTGTATCCGTTCAGTCTCCATTCACATGCAGAGACTTTTCCGTTTCCTGGCCCAAAGTAGGAATCAGGCCAGGGAATGTGCAGGAGAGAAAATGACAAAGGGACATTCTCTCTTGGAGGCTGGCCTGGGCTTCAGTTGTATTCCCACCCCTCTCTCCAGCATAAGGTCATCTTCTCACTCCACCTCCCCTCAGCCACCTGGGTCCCAGTCAAGGCTCTCAATGAGGGTTTCTCACAATGTTTGTGCTATTTGGCTGACCACACTTGAGACCCATTAACCTCCCCATCTTTTCTGTAGATTCTACAATGCTGGGTTCCATGTGGGAACCAGCAGTTCATGAACAATCATTTCATGTTCAATTTGGCTTATCTCTGGGTCCCAGTTCCCTGTTTTTATAGCCACTGCTTGCCTTAATTTTATGCTTTTCACAATAATACAAGAAGGAAAATACCAAGAAGTGTGGGATCATTTTATTAGCAACAAATGTCTGTCAATATTAATTTATCCCATGTGTGATATATGAGTGAGATAAATGCCAAACTTTTAAATTCAACCTAAATAACAGGAACAGCAAAGAAAGAACTGAAATTCTTGGCTAGCAGAGTGACCAAATTTTCCAGCAGACTTGACCTGCTGAAGTTCAGAGGTCTGGAGTAAAAAACTTTAGCAGAGGTTGAGACAAGTACTGAATCTGGGAGGACAAATTTCTCAGCGTAAATTCCCTAGGATTTTAGCAGAATGGGTTCTCCTTAGAGTTGCCAGACTTAGCAAATAAAAACATAGGACACCTAATTAAATTTGAGAAACATCTTTAACACCACATTTTAAATACTTTGTTTCAAAAATAGCAGAATGCAGGGCATTTAGGGAGTCCTGACAAAGTGAGCACAACATAGGACAAAATTATTAAATACAGGCCATATGCTATATTTACAGGTCACCTGGTAACTAACTCAATTTTCTCCAACCCTTGGCATTATTGAACTTGTACCAGCCTAATGGCTGTTCAGGATCATGATGAAGAAAGGCCTTTCTTCCAAAAGGAAGCTGATCCAGGACCACCTTGGGAGAGACTATTTAAAACCAGGATCATTGACCGGATCTGGTAGCATAGCCTAATCCCAGTACTTTGGGAAGCCCAGGCGAGAGGATTGCCTGAGCCTGCAGGTTCAAGACCAGCCCAGGCAACTTGGTGAGACCTCCTCTCTACAATAAAAAATAAAAAATTACCCGGGAGTGGTAGCATGCTCCTGTAGTTCTGGCTACTTGGAAGGCTGAGTCGGAAGGATTGCCTGAGCCCAGCAGGTCAACGTTGGGGTGGCTGTGAGCGTGCCACTGTACCCCAGCCTGGATGACGGAGTGAGATTCCAACTCAAAAATAATAAGATAAGATAAAATAAAATAAGGATCATTTAGGACATTCCGAGACAAATGTTTGCATGACAATAGACTTTATTTGGAACAACGGTTCTGAACTTTGGATGTACATTAGCATCCCCTGGAGATTGTGTTGCCAAATAAAATACAGGATGCCCAATTAAATGTAAGTATCAGAAAAACAAATGACTTCTTAAGGTATGTCCCCAATATTGCATAGAATATGCAGTATTTATATGTAGAGTAAACATTATTTGTTGCTTATCTGAAGTTCACATGTAATTGAGCATTCTGTATTCTCACTGGTTAAATTTGGCAACCCTACCTGGGGAACCTCTGCTGGACCACACCTCACAACCTGGTGGTAGGCCCCATCTATTGGTTCAGTTAAGAATTTCTGTAAGTGATTCTGTTGGGCAACCAGAGTTAACAACTCTTCTAGAGTTTAGAGTTGAGCTTCTATGTTCATATGAACCACCCCGGGTTTGTTCAGGTACAGATTCAGCAGTCTGGGGTGGGACCTGATAGTTTGCATTTCCAACATGCTCTCAGGAGATGTGTCCCACAAGGTGAAGCACTTATTTATTGAACAAATATTTCTATGAAACACTGAGAGTTAGATAGTGTTAGGCTCGGTGGGGTGGGGGAGAGGCCCATAATAATTAAAAGAATATAAGCTTCCTTCATAGTCCATGACAGTCCATGACAAGGGTTTAGTGCATTTTCCAGGTGTTTTCCTCACTAGCCGTGCAGTGGGACCAGGTGAGATGAGGAGTTCCTTGGTCCAACTTGTTTTATAAATTCCCAGTGGCTTCCTCTTTGAGTAAAGGATGTACCTGGATGCAAGGAGTAAAATCTTGTGTGTGTATTTATTTGGGTGTGAATACATTGTGGTGGCATGGGAGTTGCTGACATAGTCCCTGCTACACTTTGACCCTACCTGTCTTAGCAGCCTCTTTTGGCCTCACTGAAGCAGGGAATAATCTGACCCCTTAGAGTAGCCACAATGGCCCTGCAGAAAATCATATTTTTGCAGAGGTGTATATATGGGGAACAGATGATGTGGGATGGCTATGGATATATGTGGAGATAAGTAAGATAGGGTCTATGGCACTGTGTGGGCACTCTTCAGCTTTATTATGTCACCAAGCGATGTCCCAGAGGTCTTCGCTCCTTCTCTCTCCCAGCTCCTACTCCCCCATAGTTTCATGTTCATTGTGTACCCCGCTACACACACACATTTTTTTCTTTTTCTACTCTTAGGAAAGGGACAAACGTTTAGGTCACTGTTAAGATCACCAGGAAAATGCTGGCTTGTTCCTCTGGGGTGTCTAACCCACATTATCTTTAGAGGAACACACACGAGATGGTCACTCGCTAATGCTGTCAAGTGCGGAAACTTTGAAAAATGATCCTGAAAGTTACCAGGTACCACCAGGTGCCAGAAACAGCCTCTGAATACTTCAAAGAAATGAAACAGGGTGGGTCCCTGTTCCTGTCTCTCCAAGATGGTAGGGCAGATGAGTTGGAAAAGCAGTGTTTTCGGGAGAAGCTCTTATTTTAGTTTTGCCACTTAATGGCTCTGTGTCTTTAGGCAAGATACTTGAGCTGTCTGATTCTGCATTTCCTATTCATAATAATTGGGCTGGTAATATTTAAAAAGACTGCTGGGGCTGGATGTGGTGACTCACACCTGTAGTCTTCATGCTTTAGGAGGCTGAGACAGAAGGATCACATGAAGCCAGGAGTTTGAGGGCAGCCAGTGCAACATAGCAAGACCTCATTTCTACAAAACATTTTTTTTAGCCAGGCTCGGTGGCTCAGCCTGTAATCCCGCGCCTTTGGGAGGCTGAAGTGAGTGGATTGCCTGAGTCCGCGGGTTTGAGACCCACCTGGGCAACTTGGTGAGACCTCATCTCTATAATAAATCAAAAATGAGCCGGGCGTGGTAGCGCGCGCCTGTAGTTCCAGCTACTTGGAAGGCTGAGGCAGCAGGTTGAGGCTACAGTGGCCGGGAGTGGCCACTGCACTCCAGTCTAGGTGACAGAGTGAGACTCCAACTCAAAAAAAAAAAACCAAAACATTTTTTTAAAAATAGCCAGGCATAGTGCCTATAGTCCTAGCTACTCACAGACTGGGGCAGGAGGATCACTTGAGCCCAGGAGTTGGAGGCTGCAGTGAGCTATAGTCACACATGCCACGGCACTCCAGCCTGGGTAACAGAGCAAAACTCTGTTTCTTAAAAAAAAAAATTAAGTACTGGAGGGTTAATGAGAAATGTTGCATGACAGCACCTAGCACTGTCCCTGGCACAAGAGAACTGCTGGTCCATGTCAGTCAGTCCTGCCTGCAGGGAGAGATGCTGTTTCCACCATGACTTCACAACCTTTGCCTCTCTAGTTCTCATTCCCAGACACTTGCTCTGTGGCAAGAAGGCAGTAGAAAGCTGCAAAACTGCGGTGCAAAGACAAAGGCAAAGCCATGCCTCGGCAACCCAGCTCATGTTTATAAAGATTGGCATTTATAGCTGAGCATTTTCCAGGGAAGCATATTTCAATAACACAAAACAAATCGCACCAAAGTGCCAAGACACACACACCCCTTAAAAAAGTATTTACTATCAATTTTATGAGACGTTGACTGAACTGTTGAAAGAATGTTGAAATGAAAAGCCACTTCTGAAACACTCCTTCATGCTTTGAAACATGTTGGTGTGTTATTAGAATTATTCTTTCTAATCTGGAGGCTCTTGGCCGTTCCTGCCTGCATGATGGAATGAGGAAGTGCTCCAATTGAGTGAGCAGGACTCTCACTGCTTATCTCCTCTGAGAACATTTGTTGATTTCAAGTGAATCACCTCCTGCGAAGATCAAGAAATACCATTTGCCTCTTAGATCCAACAGGGATTGCACTTAGCGAACCAATTATTGGACAAAATGTGCCAATCCTGCAGAGATAACATTGTTTTAGAGGCTAGGGATGCCCTGATTTTCTTTTCCGTTTATGACTGGAGAAAATAGATTCAACTCCTCTTTTTTAAATGCTGCAAAGCAAGCAAATAAGGAAAGGGAATTTTATTTTCAGCCTGACCAGTGTGGCCAGGCATAGTAGTGTTTTGGTGAATAATGACCAAATGCATACAATCTACATTAAATATATTTTGTCTGTGTATACACATATATGTGTATATATGAATGTAAATATTACACATACATGTGTTAAATACATCGTGAAATATTTATTCTCTATATATGTATAACTACTGTACAACTCCTAAAAATGGAATAATTAAAGATGACAAAGAGAGATTAAAGTATTAAATGAAAGGGGTTATGAAACAGCATTATATTGTATGATTCCATTTTGAAAAATTTATATTTATATAGACACACACATATATGTAAAATGTATGTAGAAAAGATAGGATACATAACAATAAGTAACCAATGGCTATATCCAGGTGATTGGATGACTGGTGATTTTCTTTTCTTTATGCTTTTTTTTTTTCATTTCTTTACTTCATGTGCTATTTTTATAAATGAAATCTAAAAAACCTGGTGTATTCCAAGCTGCCCTGTTCTTGGTTTTGTAGCTGAGGCCTCACAGTTTCCTTGACTGGCCTCCTGGGGCTAAAGAGAGAAACCATCAGCAAGATGGAAGAATTGAAGTTACTTCCAGCAGCATTAACTTGTCTGGGGAAGAAGCAGAGGTCTGCCTTCCCTCAGGCCTTGTGTCTGAGGGTTAAAGTTCTCCCTGGAGCGGGATGCATGCTCTGAAGAGTGCCATGCTTGGCGGATGCTCTACTGTCGCCCTATTACAAGTCTTAATACTTTTTGAACAAGAAGCCTGGCATTTTCATTTTTCACTGGGATCTACAAATTATGTAGCTAATGTTGCATTAATTAATGAAATTAATGTTGCAATAATTAATGAAATTCTGAGCTCCCAAAAGCAGAGTCAGAGAAAAACAAAAAGAAAAAGCAATACCTTAGTTTTCCACTGCTTCAAGTGTCTGTTCTGCAAAACCACCCAAGTGGAGTTTTATCTGCAGCATTTTCTTTCCTCCATACTATTGCACACTATTCCTGTTTATTAAAAACACATAGTAGGTCAGGCTCAGTGGCTCAGCCTGTAATCCCGCACTTTGGGAGGCCGAGGTGAGTGAATTGCCTGAGCCCGCAGGTTTGAAACCCGCCTGGGTAACTTGGCAAGACCTCATCTCTACAATAAATCAAAAAAATTAGCCGGACGTGGTAGCGCACGCCAGTAGTTCCAGCTACTTGGAAGGCTGAGGCGGAAGGGTCGCCAGAGCCCAGCAGGTCGAGGCTGTGGTGGCCGGGAGCGTGCCACTGCACTCCAGTCTGGATGACAGAGTGAGACTCTAACGCAAAAACAACAACAACAACAACAATAAAACACAGAGTAAATAGCCTCAGCAGTGCAGGAGGCTGGCATTGACTTTTATTTAACTCAAGGATGTCATCTCTCTAGAGTGTGGCTCTGCAGGGGGACTTTTTTTAGTGGGGCTGCTGTGGCACGTCTGTGTCCCTTCTCTCAAAGATGCAGACATTTCTGAGCTGCTCTGGTGTTGACAGACCCTGCCAAAGGCTATGCTGACCTCCAAGCTCTTGGCCCTAGGACTTTGCCCTGGGACAAGTGCTATCAACAAAATTCACCTGCATTGTTGGGTTGGTGCACTTAAAAAAAAAAGAAAGAAAGAGAAGAAAAGTTTGCATTTCATTCTGAATGATTTTTAAGGACACTGATAATTTAAAACAGAAGACACACACGATCACTATTGACTTTTCCAATCTTTCGAAAGAAAGAGGAAGAAAATCATTAATAAAATACTCCCCATATCTGCTGGTATTTTTGGTTTGCAAAGTATTTAAAATTGCACTTTAAATATTTTCATGGAATAAGATAAAAGCCTGCAGTGTGCGATACATTGCACTGGTTGCCTCCTGATGTTGGGGTGTGGCTCTGTTTCAGCCACTCCTCAGGCCCCTGGGGTCCGCATAAGCCTCCCAAGCAGCTCCCCTCTGCCACCCACCCGCGGCCTGCATTCCCTTGCTGAGCCGCAGGCTTGTCATCTCCGCGTGGGTTAACCCAGCTCCGGAGCGCTGGCCTCGGCACTGCCTGTCCTGATTAGTCTTGGTCTCACTCAATCCTGTCCCAGAAACAGCTTCTCTTATTACAAAGTATCATCCTACCTCAGCTGTTGAAACCTGGTCATTTCGCACCTGCTTCGGTGAATTCTGAGCGACTTGTGTTTTTGATGAGCTGCTCACTTCATAAATTCACCCCTCTCCAGTTATCAGCACTTGGTCACCACTCAAGTGTGTCCCCACTCAGCCTTCTCGGCAGCACCAGGGAGAGGCCTCTTTGAAAGCCTCTGCTCCCATTAAGATTCCCAACTAATGATTTTTAAGTCTGTCTGAAAACTTGAAATGACATATTGACAAAGGATAAAGTTTAGATCCATAGCTTGACCCAAGGGACACCGGCCTTCCCATCATTCTCACAGTGTACCAGCGAGTAATCCCTAGCAGAGAAAACCTAAAATTGAACTTTTTCCTGAAATTAAAGCAAAAATCTGGCTCACCTTCCCAACCCTGCTTAGGCATTTGTTTTGCTTTGTGAAATCACTGCCTAGGTTTTTTACTCGCCCCCCTCCAAGGATTTTTCAACACCACTAATTGCTGGAAATACCAAAATGCCAGGAGCTCTAGGGCTCTTCTGGCATTTTAGGGCCAGCTCAGACCAGGAAATACTTCGAGTCTGGTCAGGGAACCTGATCTCTTGAGGTTTCTAGCCCAGATAGTTTTGGTATCTGAACCCTCACCAGCCGTGCTGAGGACAATGCTGCCTTCCCCCTTTGTCTCTTGCTGAAAACTAATCCTCTCAGGTCTGATTCAATGGGATCAATATCAGTTCTTTTCTCTAGAGGAGCTTTGGTACTCTGTGTGGTTTGTGGTATCTGATTATCGATGTGTGTGTTTGTAGGTGGGTGTCTGAGTGTGTTTGTGTGTTCAGGGTGTACTGAGAGCATTTGAGAATCTTGCAAACACTAAAAACTCGCTAGATTTACACCCACAACCCTAGTGGAGAATTCGAAAGTCAGTCAGTCACATAACTCTGGGCTTCTGTTCTAACCCATAAATCTAACAATCAATATTTTAAGAACTCCTTTCCAGTCCTTTCCAGCTCTTTTCAGAGAAAACCAGAAAGGCTCAAGCTTACTCATTAGGCAGAATATGCCAGGCCTGGGAAAAACTCTGTCAGGAGTGTCTCTCTTCCAAGCAAGCCCTTACTGGGGACCAGCCCCAGGAAGCACTGTAGGACATAGTCTCCCCAACCCAGGCCGTACTTATATCCCTTGTTCTGTGCCCTCTTCTGTCAATGGACGACAGTGCATACACCCTTTAGGTATCACAGTCACCACCCAGGATTTCTTTTAATCCTGGCTTTCGACTCTGAATTCTGTCCACTTAGGACCCCACACCTCCCCTTTGAGGACTTGATCTCCTAAGCTTCAGTGGGGTCCCTCTGTGGGATTTTAGCTCAGATTCACCTCACTGGCTCTTCCTGTCTTAGAGCAGCCCTTTGGGGACTCAAAACCCACCCTTGATTACAGCCGCTGGGATGGGATTTTGGCCACTTGTGTGGGGTTCAGAGAAAGGAAGTCTGCTCTTTTTTCAGCATGAGAAATAGCCATCCTCTTTTATTTATTCGTTCATTGGTCTCATAGTCCTGAAAACAGATGCCCAGGAAGCTGGTCATCCTCTTTTTATCGCTTCTGCCACCATGAGTGGCTATAGGCTCTGGAGACTTTGTTCTCCTGGTAACAGCTGCCCAGCTGCCTTCTGCCCCCAGCATTGGCCCTTCCCAGAGTTCACTCCACCAGGAGGAGCTACCTAATGGTCACCCAGGTCTGCCATCAGTAGGGAAGTATACTTTGGGCTGGTGGCAGCAGCCCACTGGGTGTGATATCCTTCTTGGCCACTGCCACACTTGAAATCTCCTCTCTGTTGGGAGTGGAAGATGAATCCCTGAAAGATACTCAAATACTGCTCCGTAGGGTCCACCACATCACTGGTTGTCTGCTGCTCTACCTACCTGTACCTCCATGGCCTCAGAGTTGCTGAATTGATGGGAGTACACTAACAGTTCTTTCAGACCCTACCAGGTAGAATCAGCCAGCATCTAGGATCTCTTGGCGCCTTCTCCCAGGTCCCAGTCTCACATGGTGGGTCTTTCATCTCCACTCATGCAGAGAGCCACAGGATTTGAACTGTTCAAATCCTCCTGAAGGGGCTTGGCTCAATGTGATAAACACAGTAGTCCCAAACCTTATACAAGATCTGGTATGTATATACTGACCCACTTCAAGTAAGTTAAGGAGTCTTGTCTCTAAGAGAGTAAAAGAGCTGCTGCCTATGCTCTACAAAATTATTGCTTTTCAACCGGGCTCAGTGGCTCAGCCTGTAATCCCACGCCTTTGGGAGGCTGAGGTGAGTGGATTGCCTGAGCCCTCGAGTTCGAGACCCGCCCGGGCAGGCGAGACCTCATCTCTACAATAAAATCAAAAAATTAGCCGGGTGTGGTAGTGTGTGCCTGTAATTCCGGCTATTCGGAAGGCTGAGGCAGAAGGATGGCCGGAGCCCAGCAGGTTGAGGCTGCGGTGACCGGGAGCGGTCACTGCACTCCAGTCTGGGTTACAGAGTGAGACTCCAACTCAAAAAAAAAAAAATTATTGCTTTTCTCTTGCTAGGCTCAGTTTCCCCAGGCAGCCTCCCTCACCATCCTAGCTGGGGTATATATGCAAACAACCTCTGGAACATATGACTTTGAGCACTCTTGCTCTTTTCCCCAGAGGGTGACCAGACACAGACATATGCACAAGGCAGAGATTCTTAAATGTTAGCGTACACCACATTCACTTTTCCCTCTTTGTAAATGCATATTCTGTTCCTTGATGTTCCAATTTGGTAGATTTGAAGTAGGCAGGGCATATGGATAATTAGCAAAGCAAATTCCAATGCAGGTGACTCATAGACGTCATTTTGAAAGATGATGCTTTGCAGTCTTTGGATTACATCCTTATTAAAAATAAATAAATACCAGATAGTATTATTATCAAAATTATAAGTAGTGTTTGTATCCTAAGTTTCTGTGTTAATTGCCATTTTAGAAAGTCTGAAACTTCTTTTGGCAGAATAATTCACTGTCTTCTCTCCTCTTGAGCCTATGAATCCTAGAACCATATACAGAAGGAGACCAAGAAGGTATTAAATGGTTGAAATCTGGCTACGTGGGTGAGATAAAATATTATCACATCATGTGAAAATGACTGAGAATATTTTTCTGGCTATGTTTGGGGTGGTCTGACTGAGGTGACCAAAGGTTGTCATCAAGGGATAGTCAGGTTTTGGATCCACTGAAACTACAGTGAGGAGCCAACTGGAAGAGACATGCCATTTGTATTAACACGCCGTGGGTAATACAGACAATGACAAGTGTGTGTGAGGATGTGGAGCCTTTATATATCACTGATGGGAATGTAATATGGGGTAGGTGCTGTGGAAAAGAGTTTGGCAAGTCCTCAAAGTAATAATCAGAGAGTTACCATATAACCCAGGAATCCCGCTCAGGGATACCTACCCAAAGTAAATAAAAATATATGTTCTGTAATCCCAGCACTTTGGGAGGCTGAGGTGAGTGGATTGCCTAAGCCCATGGGTTCAAGACCAGCCTGGGCAACTTGGTGAGACTTAAAATAAAAAATTAGCTGAGTGTGGTGGAGCATGCCTGTCATTCCGGCTACTTGGAAGATTGAGGCAGAAGGATTGCTGGAGCCCAGAAGGTTGACACTGGAGTGGCTGCGGGTGTGCCACTGCACTTCAGCCTAGGTGATGGAGTGAGACTCCAACTCAAAAAAAAAAAAAAAGGTTTACACAAAGCTTTGTTTATGAACGTTCATAGCAGCGTTATTCATAATAACCAAAGCAGAAACGGCCCAATGTCCATCAAGTGATGAATGGATACTCAAAATGTGGTATACTCATTCCATGGAATATTATTCAGCAATAAAAAGATGTGAAGTACTGCCCGGTATAGTGGTGCACGACTCTAGTCCCAGCTACTCTGGAGGTTGAGGCGGTGGATTGATTCCTTCAGACCAGGAGTTCGAGCCCAGCCTGGGCAATGAAACAAGATACTGTTTCTTAGGGGAAAAAAAAAAAGGAGGAAAGTACTGATACATGCTACAATGTGGATAAAACTTGAAAACAATACGCTAATTTTAAAAGCCAGTCACAAAAGATCTTATAACGTATAATTCCATTTATATGAAAAGCCCAGAATAAGCAAATCTATAGAGGTAAGAAATAGATTAGTGGTTGCTTATGGCTGGGATCATTGAGGATGGAGAGTGATTGTCAATGGATAGGAAGTTGCTTTTTGGGGTGTTCTAACATTAGAGTATGGTGGTGGTTACACAACTCTGAATATACTAGAAAACAACTGAATTTTACACTTTGAATGGGTGAACTTTATAATGTATAAATTATAACTCAATAAAGCTAATTTTTTAAAAAAGACACCAAGGATAGAAAAAAATAGTCATCTCAGTCTTCAGGCTATAATTTTTTAAATGGCAAGGACAGATCCTTTAAGTTGCGAGCATTAATTTGAGGTAGAGCTGCTCCCAGGGGCAGTCTGTGTAGCTTGGTCCAAGGTTTTTATTTAATGGTGGTTAAAGATCCTGCCAAGCAATGCCAAGTTCACAGCTGGTCTAGGAGAGTAAGTTATCTGGTGACAGGCTTCCTGGACTGAGGTTCACTGTCCCTAAATACTTGGACCCCAGTGTCCGCGTGGTAAGTACCCCCTGCTGCTCAAGCATACACTTTAGGTTGGAATTCCAACAGTCTCATGCCGAGATTAGAGTGTTTTGCCTCTGACATGTTAGCTAAATCTGGCACAGGCAACCAGCCATGATCCAGAGGATCTTTGTGAAAACTACATTTCTTGTATAAAAACTTTTCCATTTTGAAAAATGGTTCCAGGTCCACCTGCATTTGTAACTTTATTTGGGTCACTTGGCTGCAAAATGGATGGAATTTTTCAACATGACCATTTTACAGTTTGTAAGATAAACTTTTTTTGTTCTGTTTCAAATATTCCACTTGTTGCTAAGATTCTGCCAATGAAAGTTGAGCTTCACCTTTAGAATTATTTACACTGTCTTCTATATTGCACTCTGGGTATTGTCATAACCTTAGAAACGGAACTCTAATTCAGCACCTTTAAACTCTTGAGTTATAACGTCCTATTTTTGTTCGATCTCAGGATATTTCCCTACTCCTTGTCAAAGAACCTGGAATAAGAGTCTGAACTTTTAGCCTCAGGCCTATTGCTAAACTTTGCCTTCTGGAGAGAAAATTTAAGTAATTAACTTAACTTGATTAATTAAAAATGAGATTTCAGTGCTGAACGTGATCTCAGGAAACATGGTTCAATGTCTTCATTCTGCAGATGAGGGTGAGTCTTCTCTGGAAGATTGTGACCAAGTCACAACGTTACTTTAGACCTTGGTTTGTTCATCTATAAATTGAGAGGCATAATATTTTCCTCTCATTATTGATATTATTGCTTCATTTATAGAATTGTTGTAAGAACATCTCTCTAGATGTGTTTTGAAAACACTTTCTGGATAAATCGTATTTTTAATAAACACATACAAACTTTTATTTCAAGACGATTATTATCTCCACTGAGAAACTCTAAGACCCTAAGTAAAGTTACATCCTTAGAGTGGGTATATACTGCCTTATTCTGAAAAACATTATCTGATCAGAAGAGTTAAATCAATTTTTCATGTCTATAAGGTAAGCTATATTTAATAAACTATGGTTCCACATATATTTTAAATATTAATAAGCTTTATAATTTTTTAACGAGATTCATTTGTAAGAATTGAAGTGATGATGATAAAGGTTTGAGGTGATTGCCTATACAGGGAGAAAGCTTCAAGTGAAACTGTGTCACCATCTCACAAGGGCGCAAGTCACCTTGAATCAGGCACAGGACAGGGATTGAGATAAGGCAAATAACTGGTTTCAGAAAATGATATGGGAAAACTGGAAATAGATGTAAATTGAAGTAAATATGGAAGGATGGGACAATTTAGACGTTCTTGGTTTTGACTTGAATTGTGAGAATGTTTCTAAGGATTGTGTGATATTATGGTAGCAATGACAGATTTCAAGGTAATGCAACAGTCTAAATTGTGTCAAAGGCACCCATAACCATGTGGGATAATGTGGCTTACAAGAGAAATAAGGTTGAAGAACTATAGAAATACACAAAGAAACATCCAGTTGGAAAGTACGTGGAAGTAAATTAAATACAGCAAAGACTGCATGGGAATGTACTCTAATACGTCATGTTTCTGTCATGCTCAGTGACACTAGTTTGCCTTAGAGAGCTAAGCAGGGCTCAAAATAA
The DNA here is from genome assembly GCF_000164805.1 of Carlito syrichta. Lineage (NCBI taxonomy): Eukaryota > Metazoa > Chordata > Mammalia > Primates > Tarsiidae > Carlito > Carlito syrichta. Next base: position 576,230 of record NW_007257216.1, on the reverse strand, counting down.
ACTGCAACTTTTCTTCTAGCTAAGACAGATAAATGTATTTGTTCTGATATATTTTCTGCAAAGATGAGTAACGTTTAGAACTAGACTGTTACCTTTATACGAAAGCTCACAACTGAAAATGTTTTGTTCAGTTCAAATGAAGAAAAACTCAGAGGTGTCTTCGCAACCCATGCTCTCTAAGAGCTTCCTCCTTTCCCCATCCTTAGGGTGGGCTCATGTGGCATATCTTTATTGCATAATCTCTCCTGCATCGTCAAAGCTGGTTGGACCACTGGTAGACATTCAATCCAGGCAGAACCAATCAAACCTCCCTTTCCCAGAATTCAGAATTAGGATTCTAAAATGCTAGCCTGATAGTGCTAAACTTTTGAGCCAGGCTGTGATGTAAAGTTGGGCCTTGGGCAGTTGTATGCATAGAGAAGGCTGGTCTTCAGAAAGGGAAAAACAGAATGATTCAGATATGCAGGCAAAAGCAGAAACTAGAAACCATGTGGCCAAGAGAGATGGAGAAACTGACTGGTTCTGACAGCCTTACAGTTTCTGGTCTAATTCTTTGTGAAACCCACCTCTTCTTTCTGTCCTGAGACACATGAATTTGCTTTAGCCAGTTTCAGTGGGTTTTTGTTATTTTGCAACTTAGCAAGCCTTAACAAAAATCTCAAGGATATCTGTAGATGAGAAAAGATTGGATGGTTATCTTTTATTATAAAATATCCTTCTTGACTGGAGAATAATTTTTCTTGAGTATTTTGTTTTAGAAAATCTTAAGCTATAGCACATTTATTTTAAAATGTCATTTAAATATCATTCACATTATTACATACAAATACCACTCTAGCCAGGGAAGGCACGATACTTAAATTCCAGAATTGCAGCTGTTCACTAAATAGCTGTTGAATGAATGAATGTTTCTTTGATGGATATTTAGTAACTATTCCAGTATTGAGCAAAGTCACATATTAATCCTACATTTCCAAAATTAATGATTGTCTTGGAAGATTGTTGCGCCTTTCATCAAAACATAAATGAAACTTTTTTTACGGATTTGCTAGAACACATGGCCTACATATGCCATGCAGTTATACTTGTATTATTTCCATATAAGAGATTTATTGCCTCATAATAGCAATTAGGAGAGGAAAAATGGTGCTGGTTCTTTGAAAACATAGTTTATAGAAAGAACCAGTGGTTGAATTTTCTACATGTGAGAAATTTAGTGGAAAATGTATTCATTTCCATTACTGAGATGCTCTGTAAATACCCAGATATAAGGTTAAACTTCTTTTCTTTCATATTGGAGTTAGACCTGTTAAGTGTCTGGGGAGATGAGTTTAATGTTTCTCTAAATTGCATGACATCGTTTTCAGAATTACCTTGAAATTGTATGTGAACATGCTATTGGCCCCCATTTTGGGCCCCAAATTGACAATGAAATAATTTATATTCTATAATTTTGTAAGAACAGGTGCTATATATTTTCTAAAGCCATAGGCCATTTGAAGGTTTTCTAATACCCAGATTTATGTAAGAAATTGTGTGATTTTTATTTGTAATGTTGTTCTATGAAATAAAATACAATTTAAATAATAATGAAAGTATAATGAGTTACTTTATTTTTTTTTTTATGAGTAGGAGTCTCACTCTGTCGCTCAGGCTGGAGTGCAGTAGGACACTCATGACCACTGCAGCCTCCACCTGCTGGGTTCAGATGATCCTTCCACCTCAGCCTTCCAAGTAGTTGGAACTACAGGCATGCACCAGCTGATTTTTTTTTTTAATTGGAGAGATGAGTTCTCGCCAAGATGCTCACACTGGTCTCGATTCCCTGGACTCAGGCAATCCTCTCACTTCAGCCTCCCAAAGTGCTAAAGTTACAGGTGTGAGCCACCGTACCCGGCTATAATGAGTTACTTTACAGACGTAAAGGAAAATGACAGACAAAGACAGTTTATTTTGCTTTTTATCTAACATACAGGGTCAAATCCTCATTTGGCTCAGCAAATTTCTAGGGAAATAGGTCTGCATTTTGTCACTAGTCATGGTCTCAAAGTAGTTTACGGGAAAGCATGGACATTCTCCCTGATCTGTATTAGGAAATTACGTATATGCATTAGGAAATATGTTTAGATACAAGTAGCAAAAGCCCCAAACAGTGGCTTGCACAAATTAGGATTTTATTTTTCTCACCTTTCAACAAGTCCAGAGGTCAGTGGGTAATTAATTTGGTGAAACGGTTTAATGACACCAAGGCCAAGGTATCTGGGAAGATCTGGGGTGAACAAAGAAGATAATTATGGAGGTCCACTAGGTCTGCCTTCCTGTAAGTACACCCACAAGACTTCTGCTCATACCTCATGGGCCAGAACTCTGCGGAGTTGCTGGCAAGTGTAAACTTTTAGAGTGGGGCACATCACATTGCACCTCCCAAAAAAGTCAGGTGTTTTAGAAAGAGGGGCAGGTGACTAGCAGGACTGCCCCAATATCATAACAAAATAAAGATAAGGGCAGTGTCCTCAACATTTTTGGAAATGAATACCTCGCTACGGATATATCAGTCTGAATATACCTGAAATCTGCTTGAATCTATTTATATTTTCAACCAACTTATGTTTTTGAGGGAGCAGTCAACAATGTTAGAAGGAAACTAACTCAACAGTGATTGTTTCCAACTTAACCTTTTCCACAGAAGATAGGGAAGAGTACGGTTGACAGTCAGTTGCTAAACGTCACCAATTTGGTGGCCGCCACTCCCAATGAGCAGCATGGGAATTATTAATACTTGGAGAGACTCCGTCCTTTCCCTACCCATCATTCCTCCTTGAACATATGTGTATTCAAGACAGTGGCAGATCAAGCTCAAGCCCCCATGATGCACTAGTGTACTCTGTGTGGGTGTATAAACACACACACACATATATTATTTTCTGTATATATTTTGATGTTTTGACATCTTAGAAACCCTTTCTGGCTGGGGAGAGACTGCCCATCTCTGGGCTAGCAAATTTTTAGAGATAGCAAAGGACTCAACAGGAAGCAAGTCTTTGATATATGAGCTAAGCAATCCAGAGCCATCCCTTCTCTCATTGGCTCAACCAGGAGGCAATATAGGCTTGCTAACATTTAGCTCAGATATGGAATTATTTGTACTGCAATGTAAATGATTGTGTCGACTTGCAACATAAACCGTTGGCTCATCTGAGCTCTTGGTTGTGTTGGCAGTGCTTTGGGATGAGGAGATGTGTTTTTTCACACCAAGCCTATACTGTTCCAGCATGGGAGACACCATATGCGTAGAAGGTGCTTACTGCAAAGATAAGCATTCTGACTGATGCACTGCTCCATCCTGGGTGAGATGTATATTGTGCTTGGAATTCATTCATGGTGAAGAATTTCTACTCCAATATTCATATTGATATTCACATTCCAAAATCTATTTGGGCTCTGCTGTGGTTCCTGGAAACAGAGAAGCTGAACTTGTGGAAGCAGCACCACCAGGGATGGTCCCCAGCTGTCTGTGGCATCTAGTGACTTTACAGAGTGAGGGCACACTGAATAAATCTGAATAATTAATTGAAAATTGCTTACCTCCTTCCAAAAGTCTTTGGGTTGTACCTGTTCTACCCATTCTTCTTCTCTCTGTCTCTTTTTTTTTTCTACCTGTAACTTTTCCTTACTCTGAGCTTTGCTCTAAAGTCCTAATTTCTTAATTCATAGTTTCTTAAACATATTCTAGGCCAGGCCCATGTTTCCTCTGATGTACTGTAGAGTGTCCTCTGAATTATAAAATATTTCTATAGTTTTCCCAAGATTAGGCTAAAAGTACTTATGATTGAAAAAATAAAAAGTTCAATTCTTGCAAAGATAACTGGAGGGAAGAAGGCTGTGACAAGGGGCTGTGGGGAAGAAAATCTCTCATGGTACCAGGAGCCCCTGGGGCTAGGGTGGAAGAGATGAAAGGGACAGCTGGGCATCCGCTCAATCAGAAATGCCCAAGGCAGGCTCTGAGGACTGCCCTTCCTTATGGTCTATACATGTCCTCCTGGATGCCAAGCACTAAAAACTGTTATATATGTTACATACCTCAAAAAAGAAGCTTTGGGATTACCGTTGCTGTTGCAGCATTTATGATTATGTCAAGACTTGAATTTTGGGCTGGCAGTTTTGGGGTTGTGTGTGGAAGAAACAAGTGAGGGAATGGGGTGCAATTCTACCACTTCCCATGAGTCTTTAGAACAGCACTTTGCCATAGAAACAGAATGTGAGTCACGGTCGTCTTCATTTTTCTAGTAGCCATATTAAGAAAGCAAAAAGATATAGGTGACATTAATGTTAATAATGTAGTTTATCTAACTCTATATATCCAAAATATTACCATTCCAACATATAACCAATGTAAAAATATTGAGATACTTTGAAAAAATTTTTTGTATAAAATCTTCAGAATCTGCTCTGCATTTTTTACCTACAGCACATTGCAGTTCAGACCAGCTACATTTCATATGCTTACTAGTCGCATGTGGCTTGTGGCAGCTGTATTGGTCAGTACAGCTCTAGGAAGATTCACTGCTTCAAAATACCACAGCTACTTTCATCTGTCTTCCCCCATGCCTCTCTGATCATTCTGGAGTCTCTCCTTTCCTTCCTTCTACTTTTTCTCATCTCCCCAACTCTTTTCCAGTACTCTCCATTCTTTTTCTCTCTCCTTTTCTTTCTTACATCAGTGATGGCCAAGACCAGGAAGAAAGGGGCAGAGAAGACTTAATTTTGTGAGAGAATAGAGATACAGGGGCAAATGTTATGCAATTGTAATGCAAACCACACCAAATCAAGTTCCAGGAAGAAATTACATCTCTAAGAGAATCTGGTTTAGAAAGAAGCTCATTAAATTAATTTCACTCATAATTAAAAAATACTAACTCTTCTCTATGATTTAATGACTCCATGCCCACATGTATCAAATTTTCCAACAGTAACCATACCAGATTTCTTTTAGTGGCATAGAATCTATGTAACTGCTCAATCTTTAAAAACTGGCATCCAAGCTCATGCAGAACACGTGGGAAGCATTCTCAGATGCTACACTACTCTTTGCTACCTAAAGCCTCACAGACTTATATTCCTGTTTGTCAGAGAACAGGAAAGAGGAAATATATTCATGCATCACATAATGACATTTTGGTCAATGATGGATTGTGTCTATGGTAGTAGTCCCATAAAAGATTACAATGCGAGCTGGGCTCGGTGGCTCAGCCTGTAATCCCGTGCTTTGGGAGGTTGAGGTGAGTGAATTGCCTGAGCCCGTGGGTTCGAGACCTGCCTGGGCAACTTGGCAAGACCTCATCTCTACAATAAATCAAAAAATTAGCTGGGCGTGGTAGCACGCACCTGTAGTTCCAGCTACTTGGAAGGCTGAGGCAGAAGGATCACCGGAGCCCAGCAGGTCAAGGCTGCGATGGCCGGGAGCGGCCACGGCACTCCAGAGTGGGCAACGGAGTAAGACTCCAAAAAAAAAAAAAAAAAAAAAGATTACAATGTAACTGAAAAGTTCTTATTGCCTAGTGATATAGTAGGGATCATAATGTTGTAGCACAACACATCACTAGCATTTGTAGTGATGCTGATGTAAACCTACTGCACTGCTAGTCCTATAAAAGTCTAGCACATATGGTTCTATGCTTGTTGATGATAATGAATGACTAGGTTACTGGTATATGCATGCTTTTTCATCATTATTTTAGTGTGATCCTTTCACTTATGCAAAAAAGTTAACTGTAAGCCAGCTTTAGGAGGTATTCCAGAAGAAGGCATTGTTATCATAGGAGGTGGCAGCTCCATGCCTGTTATTGCCCCTGAAGACCTTCCAGTGGGACGAGACATGGAGGTAGAAGACAGTGATTATTGACCCTGTGTAGGCTTAGGTTAATGTGTGTGTTTGTGTCTTAGTTTTTATTTTTATTTTTTGAGTTGGAGTCTCACTCTTGTCACCCAGGCTAGAGTGCCGTGGCACACTCATGGCCACTGCAGCCTCGACCTACTGGGCTTAGGTGATCCTTCGGCCTCAGCCTTCCGAGTAGCTAGAACTACAAATGCACACCACCCTGCCTGGCTATTAGTTTTAACAAAAAATTTTAAAAGTAAGAAGAAGAGAAAAAAATAAACATAAATAAAGTATATGGAATAAGGAAAGAAATAAGACATTATTTTAGCATTGCTATACAATATGTGTTTTAAACTATGTGTTATTACAAAAAAATCAAAAAGTTAAAAAAACTAAAATGTTTATGAAGTAAAAACATTACAATAAACTAAGGTTAATTTATTACTGAAGAAAGAAAAAAATTTTTAAATAAATTTAATGTAGCCTGAGTATATAGTGGTTATAAAGTGACGTCCTAGGCCTTCGTATTTACTCACCACTCAACTCACTGACTCACCCAGAGCAACTTGCAAGCCCCATTCATGGTGAATGTTCCATACAGGTGTATCATTTTTTATCTTCTATATCATATTATTACTGTATATTTTCTGTATTTAGATATGTTTAGATATTTTTGGCTCTTTTAAAAATTGCCACACTGTTTTCCACAGAGGTTGTACTAGTCTACACCCCAACTAACAGTGTAGAAGGCTTCCCTTTTCTCTGCATCCTCTCCATTATCTGTTGGTTTTTGAGCTATTAGTGATGGTTATCCTGACTGGAGTTAGGTGGTATCTCAGTGTGGTTTTGATTTGCATTTCTTTGATGATTAGTGAGGCTGAGCATTTTTTTCATGCATCTATTGGCTGTTCATATGAATACCATTGTGTTAAAATGACCTACAATATTCGGTAGAATAACATGCTGTACAGGTATGTAGCCTTGGAACAATAGGCTATACCATAGAGCAGGGATCCCCAAACCCTAGGCCATGGTCTTGTACTGGTTCTTGGCCTGTTAGGACCCAGGCTGTACAGCAGAGGGTGAGTGGAGGATGAGCAAGTAAATCTTCATCTGTATTTACAGCCACTCCCCATCGCTTGTATTACCACCTGAGCTCTGCCTCCTGTCAGATCACACCGAAAAGGCTGCTTCTATTTCCAACGTCCTATCTTTGTGAAGCAGGGTTTTCTGCAGTGACAGCAACAGAAATGAGATTACAGAGTAGACTTGACATAAGCAACACACTTTAGGTGTCAGTGTCTCCCATCAGTCCCTGATGGGATCGTCTAATTGCAGGAAAACAAACTCAGGGCTCCCACTGATTCTGAATTATGGTGGTTTGTATAGCTATTTCATTATATATTACAATGTAATAATAATAGAAATAAAGTGCACAATAAATATAATGCACTTGAATCACCCCAAAACATCCGCCCACCCCTCGGTCCATGGATAAATTGTCTTCCAGTTCCTGATACCAAAAAGGTTGGGGAATGCTGCCATGTGGTCTAGTTATGTAGTAGGCTATACCAGCTAGATTTGTGTGGGTGCGCTCTATACTGTTCACCCAATGACATATTGCCTAACAATGCATATCTCATAACATCTTCCCTTTGTTAAGTGACACATGACTATAATTTCTTCCCTATTCCTTGTTCTTCCTCTTTGATGTTTAAGAATGGTTCTGCAGAGTCTGGGGGTCACATAATGAAGTAGTTGACTCAAAACTCTGAGATATGGATTTCATTGGGACTGAGAGCTGTTCTTCAATGTCTTGAATTACGGGAATCCCAGCTTAGACTGTAAAAGACGTTAGGTTGTACCCTGCATATTTAAGACTAAAAAAAAAAAAAAGATGTTAAGTTTTTCCTCAACTTTTCCCTCAACTTCCTTATTTTCCCCAGTTCAACAATACTCACTATTCGATTGTTAAATCCACCACAGTTCATTTTTGGCTGGTTCTGAGCATCCTTCTTGATTATCTGAGTTCTTCCCTCAGGTTGGCAGGCACTATGGGCATTTCCAAAGTTTAGTCTTGGACTCTATTGGCATGCTGCCTCAAACTGTCAATCCATTGAGTTAAAATAAGTCAAATCCATTGTCCAGCTTCTTAATAGAAACCATTTAGTTGGTTTAATATTTTGACGACTCATTCCAGCATTTAGATAAAATTATGCTTAGGTTGCCTTTTCCTACCATGTGCTAGTTTGACATTAAATCTCTTCTCTTTTTAGCTTTACCCTCTCTGGCTATGCCGAGCCACAGCTTTTGTTGTTTTCTTTCTAGCTTATCCACCACCCACTTCATTTGACCTTATAAACATGCCTAAATAGATTTCTCGGATAATGACCATTTTAGCTGGCAGCTTCCCGTTTAGATATTATAGCAGGCACAGTGCAAATTAGAGGGCAGAGCAAAAGCACTAAGAATCATGAGACCCTGGATAAATATAGTAGAACCACTCAGCCTCAATAGGACAAGGCTGGGTTCTTATCCCCGTTTACTCACTGACTCAGTGGATGACTCCGGGGAAGACAGAGTAAAACAATCATTGGTTTCATCTACTGGTGACTCAGTCATGTTGATCTCGATAAATGGGGGCAAAAGAAGCAGTATGCTGTCACGGAGACACCTCATTTCCATCCTGGGTGTTTCACTGTTCCCTGGGTTTGCCTCTGAGTTCACTCGGAGGAAAACAAAGATGCCTTTTGTGTACTCCAGAGGGCAGACAGAGTGCTCATGGGGCAGCTGGCCTTATCAGCAATGAGAGGAATCTCTGAAAGGTTAGCAGATGGACAAATAGGAAGAGATGTTCAGCCTGATATTAAAAGGTTGCCGTTCAAAGGTGGCTTTGTTCCGTTCAGTGTTATCTTGTTTTACTGGGTTCCATTATTCTGTGATTTTAGTAATAGACCAGGTCACCAATGATGGGAGCATTCAGTGATAACCTGGTGTTTGCCCAGAACCTAGCACAGCATTTTGCACATGCTAGATGCTCAATGAATGTTGCAAGAGTGTGTGAATGGATAAAGAGCTGAAGTAGGTATGGTTAAATTGTAAATGACCTTGTTCACTTTCTTTGATAGGAGCTCTATTTGTTGACTTGATTTTCTAAGTGTCGGAATTGTCAGAACTGAACTTCTTCAAGTTTTCTTTCTTTTCCTGATTTTTGGAGTAAGGATTGATTTTATAAACATTTTCATCTGCTCTTTGGCTATCTAGTGGGTCTTTTAGATTCAGCTATCTGCAGGTGATCATACTTTTGTGATCTGGAAGAGAAATATTTTGAGTAAATTTTCATTCATTTTTAAATATAAACTTAGCATATCCTCCCTTTTCATTCCACAAACATGTATTTTCATAGTTTCTGAGTTGGAATAAGGAAAAGAAAAGTATAGTACATACAGTTGAACAGCACTTTAATGAACAACTAGGTTGATTTTTTCCAACTGCAGAAAACAAGCCTGTATACTAAAGGGAAAAAAGCAATTTGCAAAACAAATTACCATACAATTAACAATTCATGTTGTTTCTCTTTGAGGGAGAAAAAGCAACTTCAAATGAGTGAAAAGTGTTATCATTGACTAGTTAATAAAACCACCATCATATAGTGCTTGTATACTTTTTTGTGCTGAATATCTTTAGCATAAAAATTGCTTGATGTAAGTGGAACAAGTGTTATGCACTCTTTGAACAGAGGCAGTAATTAAGCTTTGTAGGTTGGCCTTGTTGCCTAAGATCACTTGCAACTGAACTGAAACTCGAAGCCATGTATGCTGGACAGAGTCTGGTACTCTTTAAAGCAGTGTTCCTCAATCTTTTTAGCATCAGGGACAGGCTTTGTGGAAGATAATTTTTCCGTGGACTGGGATGAGAGGAGATGGTTTCAGGATGATTCAAGCATATTACATTTATTGTGCACTTCATTTATATTACTATTACATTCCAATATATAATGAAATAGCTATACAACCCAACATAATGCAGAATCAGTAGGAGTCCTGAGCTTGTTTTCCTGCTACTAGACAGTCCCATTTGGGAGATAGTGATGGGAGACAGTGACACTCAAAATGTGTTGCCTACGTCCAGGCTACTCCATAATCTCATTTTGGTTGTTGTCACTGCAGAAGGCCCTGCTTTGCAAAGATAGGATGTTGGAAATGGAAGCAGAATTTACATTGCTGATCTGACAGGAGGTAGAGCTCAGGTGGTGATGATGGGGAATGGCTATAAATACAGATGAAGCTTTGCTCCCTCAGCTGCCACTCACCTCCTGCTGTACAACTTGGTGCCTAACAGGTCACAGACCAGTCTGCGGTTGGGACCTCTGCTTCAGAGTATTAGAAAGAAGGCAAGCCAGACACCTACAATGTGAGTGGAAGAAGAACTGGTAATAATGAGACATTTGTGGTAGGGTCTTTCACAATGAAAACTCGAATCATCTCCACTATTTTCCCCCAACTGACAGAATGTTCAAAAAGTCATTCTATGAGTTCCATAAAAGCAAGGACAGTGCCTCTTCTAGAATTCCTGTAGCCGGCCTGGTTTCTTACATGTACTAGGTCCTAAGCACATGCTTGATGAATAAATAGATAACTTCCACAATATCTTCTATTATTATCTCATTGTCTTATCCCTTAATAATTCTTTTGTATACTTCCTCCCTCTGAATGGAGCATAAGTCAACTCTAAGGTTGAACATGTGGGATAACATCTGTGTGAATACACATTGATTGAGCACAGTGAGGAAGGAAGACTTGAAGCCACGATTATATTTGTCTTCTTGGATTCCACTTCGTCATAGAGAAATAAAACACAACGAATAGAATTTTTGGAGTTGAAGGAGTTTTACAAGTCATCTAGTATATCTCCTTCAGCTGAAGCACAAGGGTATGAAATGCCTAAGGAAGATCTCACGGGGAGGTAGAAGCAGTGCTGGTATGAGAATTGGCATCTCCTAAATTCCAGTCCAGTGTGCTTTCTACTGCAGTATCTCTGCCCTGTCCGATGTGTGTATGTGTATAATTTATATCCATATTCATATCCTATCCATATCTATATCTATCTTCAAACAGGTTGGTCTTTCTTGTCTAAACTTGAGAAACATCAAGGCCACTGAAATTCAACAGAAGGGGTAACATCTTTTGCAAATGGTCTATTATTAATGAAATCTGTTTGTGATCAGTACCTACTCAACAGTTAAAAGCAACATAAGAAAATGAACGAAGATTATTAACAATTACTAGATGGACATTCATTTTGACAATTCACCAATCAATAAATGTTTATTCACACCTTGGGATGGGCTGTAAGGAACTCTGCTGGATGCTGGGAGAAGAGGGATAAAACAAAGGATGAGGCAAAACACCTGCCTTCAAGGATCTTGATGTCTGTTTGAAAACTTAAGATTTATGTAAAAGTGAATAACCTGGAGCAGATTCTGAGCGTCCGTTAAATGGTAGGTGTTCAGTAACATCTGACTGTATCAGGGAAGCCTTTCTGGAGGACATCGTTTATGCATGTAAAGGATTGGCCAAGCTAAAGTAAGTGAAGAAGACTGACCTTGGTGGGTCAGGGATGCAGAGAAAGGACAAAATCAAGTGCCAATAATTCCAGTGGTTCTCAAGATGTCTTAAAATGTTTTAACTAGATCAGTTTATAAGTACAGACAATAATTTGCACTATTGGTTCTATTGAGTTTGGGTTTTAGTGTGACCATACTCTGAAAGGTTCTTGAGACAAGCATTGACAGCTCTAGAACAACCTTTGGCTAAAGGACCAGCATCTCTGACCAGGAGTACAATGGATACTCTTCAACTCCACTCAGATCCCCTCAGATCCATTTTGCCATCTTGGCGTGCCTTTCCCCTGGCTTCTGTGTGATTTTGTTTCTAAGCTCACACTTGTGACTCTCTCAAAAGACTGCCCCTTTGCCTATAAGCCTGCGAGTCAGAAGTGCCTGAGGGTTTACTTCTCCCTGCACAGCCCTTAGCCTATGATGATAGGCAAAGGAGAGGAAAGCCCAGATCCATTGCCTCAATTTGTGATCAAACTCAGAGGTGTAATTCACACTCCAGAGTTCTCCTGAAGAAGCAGGCCTTAATACTCTGTGAAAATTTTCCTGAATCACAGCCCTGCTTGGCTTTTACTCCTTCCCTGTCCACCATCCATCATCCTCTACCTCTATCATTTCAGAATCTGCATCTGAGAAAACTGTCCTAAGGTAAGGAACCATACCTATCTTCCAATTTGGGATAAGGTCTATAAAAGAAAATCAGAAAAGAAGGGGTGATGATGCAGCTGAGCCAGGATTAAATTTCTTATTATTTTCCAGGCACAGAAGACTCTAGTTCACATCCTTTCTTCACTCAATTCCCAGGATAAAACAATAGAAATTTGGAGATGATGAACTCTAATAACTATTCCCCGAATAGAAAAAGAAAAAGCCTTCCTCTCCATTCCCAACAGCTCCCAACACAATCTGTGTTCATAATATGCAATTTGGAGACAATGATAACCAATGACCAAAAGCATAATCATAATCACAGCCCAATGTCAATGCTCTGTACCCACACATCCTCTTGCTCACCCCAATGGTGTTTATTATAGGAAACTGCTTGGCAGAAAGGAAATCAGCTGTGGGGGCTGCACAATTCCCCAGAGCCAGCCCATCAAGAAGGCATTTGTGATTTTTCAGGGCGTGGGGGTGCAGTGTAACAAAAGTGCTGTCTGTTTGCTTGCGTCATGGAAGCAGCATTGGAAGAAATCACTTCTGACCAACCGATGCCAGTTGGTGGAGCCCAGATTTTTAAAACTGACTGGTTGCCCATCAGGAAAGATATCCAAGGGATGAAACCATCACTGTGACTCTCTTCCTTCTTCTCTTTGATGTTTTCAGCAGTGCCAATCTGTGATATGCCACACTCATGTGATGATTACTGTATTGTGCATCCACTGAAACTAATGATGTACAGACTTTCCAAAGTTCAACTGCTTTATAAAGTCCCAAAATTAATACCAAGAGCATTTCTGGGATGAGGAAGGGAATTACTGTGACATATGGACCAAATTTGAGGATTCATCTGAAACATTCATATTTATTGATCAGTTGAATTTTACCTCCTTTGTCCCCTTATAGTCCCTTAAGAAATAAGAATTAGTCATTGTCACATTGTCCAGTTATTTACAATACACTTATACAATAAGATAAATAAGTTTATATATCATGAATTTGACTTATTGAGAATAATGATTATTCTCGTTATTCTTATTAGTTAATGAGAACTGAATGACAGACTTTTTACAGAAAGTATTATTGAAAGAAATGCCATCCTAAAAGATCTATCAAACACCTTTATAAAACTAAGATGTATCATGTTTAGCTTTGCCCTTATCCACCATTCTAGGAGAAAGCATATTAAAATAAACAAGGTTATTTTGACATAATTGGTTCTTAGTGATTCTTCACAATTACTCAAGATGACTAATAGGACTTTGTAATCACAGCTGATTACATGAAAAGGGCTCATCATGTCATCAATCTATCCATTTACTCATCATCTTATTTAGTATCGCTCTTTTCAATAATGCCTCCAAAAATGCTATTTACACTGTGAATTGGTTTTACAAGATTCTTTTAAATCAAAGATGAGATTCAGTTCAGCCACTGTCTTGCTTACCAAATTAGTAAACTCTAACTTTTTAAGTATTGAGCATTTTATAGTAGTTGACATCTACATAATAGACAATCTGGACTTTACAGGACTTTTTAGTATGTTCAACAGAAGACAGGCTGCCTTTCCTGCATTTCTTAGTCTGTGAAGAGTATTTTCAGCAGAAACCCCCAAGCAGACTTGCCTTATGTATCAATGGCTACACTTGGATCCATGCTTCTTTCTAAACCAATCTCTGACAAGGGAAATGACATTACAATTGCTACTCAAGATTCATCAAGATTTACTCCTGAGTCATGTAAAGGAGGGGTGAAGACCTGAAAAAAAGTGAAGGAAGGGAGGAAGGGCCGATGGCCAAAAAAATCTGTGTCTGTTTCAGCTACTTATCTAGGAACCAGCTGCTTCTACAATGGTGAGAAATGTGTTGAGGGGGTGTGAGGTGACTTTTTGTAAGGTGGCTAGTGCTTCTAAGTGAAGATACAGGGGCCATAATGTATGACTGATGGATGAACATTCTCATCCTCCTTAAAATAACTCATCAATGAATCTTTTGAAAAGTCCAACCTTATCTCTTTGGGTTAAGTTATCTTATCCAGAATGAAAGTAAAATGTATGTATAATTTTAGAGCAGGAAAGCATAGAGACACCTTAGGATATTTTATTCAGTGACTCTTTTTTAAGCACCTAAGAGCAAGGTTCTATGCTAGGTTTCATGGGAAATGCAAGAAAACATCATAAAAAGCCTTCTATCCTGACAATCTAACCATATGAGTGAGCTATGTGCACAAAGGCCATGGTAAGACATGAAGCCACAAAGATATGGTTGACATTGGTGTTCAGAGGGAGGAACCATAACTTCTGAATGGTATAGAGGAAGAATGGAGAATGGTAGAGAAGGTGTATTAAAGTGGCCCTGAAGGACTCTAAAATGGAGACACAGGAAGGGACATTTGGAGGCATCAGGCTTCCACTGGAGAGGCGGGGAAGCACAGAAAGCAGACAGGGAAAACAAGGAGACCCCCTTACCTGAAGCAAAATGATGGCATCCCATGGTTGATAAGATGAGAAAAAACTCCTGGAGGCACTTGATGCCAAGTTAAGGAGTTTGGAATGTACTACAAATATGGAGACAATCCTTTCAAGGTACTGGAAGAAGAGAGTGACCCTTAATCAGAATTGTTATTAGGGAAATATTCTAGTTTTGATGATGGGGGAATAAATTGAACAAGGGGAATTGATAGACCTGGTGATGGTAAAGGTAGTTATGTGTCTCTTAATTATTTATCAGGACCTAGTCAATCCTATAATAACTGTACATCTTGATATTTGCAATGACTTACAGAAGAAAAGATGAAATATTTCAGAACAAGTAGCATAGTTAGAGAAGTGTAGGTTTACACGACTCACTTTACTTTATTGGACACCCAAGAGATAATATAAGGGCACTAGGGCCCCCCAAAAGTTCATGGTGGGTGCAGGGGTTGGGATTAAGCCCTATAATAATTTTTGTCAAGCTCAGCACTTGGTCCAATGCAGAGATTTCTCCCAAGCATTGACAAGCTTTCTCATCCATAGGGACTGGGTTCCCAACCCAGCAACTGTTTTTAATCACCTCAGAGCAAGGCACTATGCTAGGTATCATGAAAGATGCAAGAGTACATCACAAACAGCCCTCCATCCTGACTATCTATCAATTTAAGTGAGCTACACACGCAAAGACCAAAATAGACAGTGATGCCATAGAGATATGGCTGACATTGGAGTTCCCTCAACTGGCACCGACATTTGCCCAAACGTCCTCTGTGTTCTTCACTTTCCAAATTACTCAACAGATCATTATATATGTTGTTGGAGTTGATTTATGAAACCCTAATGTGACAGATGAGACCTAATTTCCTTGGGGGTTTTTATTTCTCTAGGTAGTTTTCTATTATGGCAGCTGCAACTACATGTACATTCTTGTTAACAATAATTAGTTCTTTATTTTGTACTTTAAAGATTCTTGGCATCAAGTCCAGAGTTCTGGAATTCACTTCCCCAGCTATTTTCTACTTTTAAACAGAAGTTTTAGCAGAGACTTATACAAAGCTATGCTGTATATGATTGATTCTAATTGAAGAGTGAAAAGTGGATGATATTGCAAAAGCCTGCTAGATAGACTCAACTTTATTAAGTTGAATTGTCTATCTATCTATCTATCTATCTATCTATCTATCTATCTATCTATCTACCAAATAGCATTTCACAGTTACAGGGAAAAGTTACACCAAGAAGCCATTAGAAAACATATTTATTAAATAACACAAAGAACCCAAAGAAATAGGATTAATAAAGTACAAATTAACTTTTTTCATTTTGATCAATATTCTTACAATTGCACAATCAAATTGGATTGTTCCACCCTAGCCGGCCTGTACTTATCCTGATCAGCAAAGATGAGTTCATCAGACCTTATCCCTGTCCATATGTAAAAAGAAATATCTGTAATTATTAGGACATCAATATCAGGTCTGACTTTCATCTGGTGTGCACTGGTAGAGAATATTTGCCAGCATCCATTCTCTTTACTGGTGGTGTGGTCCATATTATATCGGTTAATAAGTTGTTGGACTATTATCCTTGCTCAAATTGCTGAATTATAAATATAAATAATTATAAAAGTAGAGAAAGTAGCTTGCTTAGGATACCTGATACCTCTAACTTAAATGCTTTTAAGCTGATGCATCTTGTTTCAGATACTTTGCCTACTGGCGATTTTACAGGTTATTAGGTACTAATATAAAGACCAAGGAGGAAATTTACATAGTTTTGAAAACTAATTGGCATATCTACAGGCTTCTTTGACTTAGTGAGACATTCTCTCATCAAGAGTTGACAATTCAGTACCTTCCAAAATTTTTCAGAAAAAAAAACCTAACATCTAGATAGAAGTATTAGTTTCCCTTTGCTTCTGTAACAAATTACCACAAAGTTTGCATTTTAAAACAACATAAATTTATTCTCTTACAGTTTTGGAGGTCAGAAGTCTTAAATGGGTTCTAATGGGTTTAAGTCAAGATGCTGGTAGGCTGTTTTCTAGGACTTTAGAGAAGAATCTGTTTTCTTCCATTCTCAGCTTCTAGATTTTGCCTATATTTCTTGGCTCATGGTCTCTTTCCATACTTAAGATCAGCAGTGGTTGTGTTGTTCTTTTTTTTTAAGTTGGAGTCTCACTCTGTCGCCCAGACTGGAGTGCAGTGACACACTCCCAGCTACCTCAGCCTAGACCTGCTGGGCTCCAGTGATCCTTCCCCCTCAGCCTTCCAAATAGCCAGAACTACAGGCACACTCTACCATGCCCGGCTAATTTTTGATATAGTGTAGAGACGAGGTCTCGTCAAGTTGCTCAGGCTCCACTGTGGGAGCTTTTCTGTACTCTTAATAAATCCTGCTTTCTCAAAAAAGAAAAGAAAAGAAAAGAAAAGAAATGAAAAATATGGAAGATGGAAATCAATCAAGAAATATTTATCAAATATGCTTTATGTTAAGCTGTATAGGCAGCAAAAAAAAAAAAGAAGAAGAAGAAAGCACAAGCCTTATTCCAAAGAGCTTTAAGCCTTGGACGCAATGAACATACACAAATAATTAATATTTGTTCACTTGCTCATCATTTACTTTAAAGACTAGACTTTCTTGTGCCCTCCAAATAAATTGCTTTGCTCAGAGCCTCAAGCATGTCTTGGCATCTTTTCTGGGCTTTGCTCATGGTGCGTCCTGAACCCTCAGGCGTGTCCCAGGAACAGTGAGTAAGTTAGTTTGACTGGAGCTGAGGGAGCATATCTTTCTTAAAACGTGATGAGTAGGAGACCCAAATGTTTGTTGTAATCAGAAACAGTTGGCCCTCTATCCTGTGATCTCTTATTCCTCCTGTGGTATTGGCCTCTCCAACTGTCCTCACTTCTTTGGTGAGTTGGAATACTCAAGAACTAGCCAGTCCTAATGCCTACAGCAAAGTTTTGTTTTTGACATTTCATTGCTACCACCTAACAATATCCAGATTTTGTAAGTGGTCACATAAAATACCAGTATTATATTAGCTTAGAGGAAGGCTCCACCATAAGCAGAGATCTTTGCAACATGTGTGACTGCAATGTCAATTCCTTGAGCATGGTTCCATTTGGAAATGTTTTAGTTCCAGCCCATTTATGTTATCTTGGAGAAACTGTTCCATTCTTCTAGTCTCATGATTGTATCCTCATTCCCCTTTGATGTCAGAGTTAAACTGTGTTATTCCAGTTTTTTGTCATCAATGTTTCAAACAAGGTCTTTAAGTAGGCCTTTTAGAACAAGATGTGTACAGACTTTAAAAAAACAGGACATTGTTCTAAGATACAAATAACGTAGTCCATGATCAGTAAGAGATTGGCAGTAAATAGAAGGGTTCTTTCTTTCCTACTGCCTTTCTATATGCCTAAGTACCCTTCTACTTCCATAGTCATAGATGAATTATGATGAAAAAGTTACCTTTCAAGTTTCCTTGTTCCAGTTCAAATAGTAATACATAATTATTTCTTATATTTTTCTCCCAGAATTATAAAAATGCAAGCTGTAATATAAGAAAACAATTAGAAAAAAGTATAAATAAATTCTAAAAGCAGTTCTCTGAAATTATTTTCATAATTAAAAAAAGACAAAACACATACACATATCATAAACCTAGGTAAAGTAAAAAGTTAGAGCAAAAGGTAGGAATGAGAATGGAGACATAATATAGATGCCAATAAAGCTGAAGTAATTATAAGATAATATCACTATAGTAACAAGGCTGAAAACCTAAAGCAAATATATAGATGGTTTTGCTTACAGTTTGAACAAGTAAGATCTTACTAGACCAACCATGAACTATAGGCAAAATAAACATACAACTTGAAAGCACTGGGAAAATACATCCTGAAAGCAGATTTTGGAATGACACTTAGAAGAAGGAAATAGCATGGGATGACTTCCCTCTCTTTTTCTACAGGTTTCAATCTATGCCATACAGGGTGTCAAAAACTGAAAGAAAGCTTCAATCTTAGTGACTTTATAGAGCTGGAAGATTCAAGGTAACCAGAGCCTCAAGAAAATACAAAGATCCTTGGAAAGAGCCAGAAAGAGAGAGCTACAGATTCTGTGTATATACTCTGCTCAGTTTTCTGGCTGACCTCTGAGTTGTAAATACACAGAACAGACTCTAAGAGTCCCTTCAAAAACAAAAAGAATGGAACTGAGATTTATGGTGATACCCAAGTAATAGAGTTTGCATTTAGAATTTAAACAAATCCAAAAAAAAATATTAACAGTCTTTGGGGGAATGTAACAGAATGCAGAATATCCACAACACTACAATGTTCAAGATGCAAACAAAATTACTTGATATATAAAGAAACAGGAACATGTAACCTATTCTTAAGAGAAAAAGGGGTCCTAAGATGGCTCACATGTTGAAATTAGCAGACAAAAATTTAAAGCAGTGACTTCAAATATGTTCAGAGATGTGAAGAAAAAACATGTTCAAAAGTAATGAAAAGATACGACATCTCAGCAGATAAATAAAACTATAAAAAAAGGATAAAAAGCTATGCTATCTGATATAAAAATACTTATTGAATGGGGTTCAGAGTCAAATGGAGATGACAGTGAATCAATGAATTTAAAGTTAGATCAATAAAAACTATCCAATCTGAAGAAAGAAGAGAAAAAACAGAGAAGAAATTGAAGAGCCTCAAGAGTTTTGGGGACAATATAAAATGATTTAATATATGGGTAATTGGAGTCTCAGAAAGAGACTAGAGAGAAAATGGTTGAAGAGTTCCCAACTTTGACAGAGGTAGAAAATGTCTAGATTCATAAAAACTTAGCTAACCTCAAGTAGAATAAATACAAAGAAAAGCATGCCTAGACATAGAGGTCCCCAACCCCCAGGCCAAGAGACTGACCCTTTAGGAAGCAGGCCACACAGCAGGAGGTGAGCTGCAGAAGGTGAATGACTTCACTGGCTTCATCAGTGTTTACAACCACACCCCGTCACTCACATTACTGCCTGAACTCCACCTTCTGTCAAATCAGTGGCCATATTCTTTTTTTTTTTTTTTTTTTTTAGTTGGAGTTTCACTCCGTAGCCAGATGGGAGTGCAGTGGGCCGCTCCCGGCCACCGCAGCCTCGACCCACTGGGCTCTGGCGATCCTTCCACCTCAGCCTTCCAAGTAGCTGGAATTACAGGAGCGTGCTACCAAGCCCGGCTGATTTTTGATTTATTGTAGAGATGAAGTCTTGCTGCCCAGGCGGGTCTCGAACCCGCGGGCTCAGGCAATCCACTCACCTCAGCCTCCCAAAGGCGTGGGATTACAGGTTGAACCACCGAGCCCGGCACTGACTCTATTGTGAACTGCTCATGCAAGGGATCTCGGTTGTGCACTCCTTATAAGAATCTAATGCCTGTTGATCTGAGGTGGAGCTGAGGCAGTGATGCTATATTTCATTACATATTACAATGTAATAATAACAGAAATTAAATGAATTATAAATATAGTGCACTTGAATCATGCCGGAACCATCCTCCCTCCCCATTACCACCCCCAGTCTGTGGAAAAATTGTCTTCCACGAAACTGGTTCTGATGCCAAAAAGGTTGGAGACCATTGCCTACCAAACTTCTGGAAACTAAAGATAAAGAGAATATCCTGGAGACAGTCTGAGGAAAATGACACTTTATATATAGGAGAATAATGTTTCAAATGAACAATGTCTCTGCCCTCTCTTCAAAAAACTATGGAGGTTAAGAACACAAGGAAACAACATTTTTAGTGTGAAAAAAAAAAATCCAGCTACAACCAAGACCTATCAAGTCAGAAATTTAAATCCAGTGAAAATATTCTTGGGGAATAAAAATAAAATAAAGATAATTTCTGATCAAAGAAAACTAAGAAGTTTGTCATCAGCAGATATACTAAACACGAACAAAAGGAAGGTCATTAGACTGAAGAGAAATGATACCAGAGGTGAACACGAATCTTTAAGAATGAATAAGGAACATCAGAAAGGGTAAATGTCAGAGTACAAATAAAAAGTTGTTTGATCTGAATTTCTTTAAAAGACATATGACTGTTTAAAGTCAAAATTACAACATTTAAACATTGTTGTGTGAGATATATAACATATGTAGATGAAATGCATATGATATCTATAGCATAAAGTACAGAGTAGGGAAAAATTGTCTTACACACTTGTAATGTACAATATTAACATGAAGGAGACTGAAATATTAAGAGTATACATCTTAATTCCTAGAGCAACCATTAAAAAACTATAATAATGCAAAGAGGTACAGCTAAAAACAAGCCTATGGAGAAATTAAAATAGAATTCTAGAAAAATATAAATATTCAAAATAACCTAAGACTAGATCAAAAACTTGTATAGAAAGTTCACTGTAGAGAGTTTAGGAAAGTGTTTAAAATTTCCCATTAAAATGTTACCAGAGCAAAATGATTTAACAGTTGATTTCTAAAAAGCATATAAAAAAGGAGACAATTGCAATGTTATTTACATTCTTCTAGATGTCAGAAAAAGAAGCAAATCTCCCTGTAAAGTCAACACAGTTTCCACACAGTTGATTTCGGGGTTCGGCCACCAATCTTATAGGGCTGAGTTTTAGTGGAGCTAATCTTTCTTGTGTAGCCCTGTTCTTTCTTGCTACTCTGAGGATTCATGTACATACCTCATCTGTCCCTAACATTCTCACAATAAGTAGCATTCAGAAATATGGGACTCACTAACCTGACACCTCATTTGTGAAGGATTATTTCTCTCTAGGGTACCAAATAACCTCGTTTGCCAGGAAGGAAGGGAGGAACGGAGGGAAGACAGAAGGAGGGAATTAATAGACACCAATCACCTACTACTATGTGCTGGCAAATTCACTGAATATTCTTTACCACTCCTGGGAGAGTGGTAATATTACTCACCCTTTTTATAGATGTAGAAACAGAGGATCAGAGATGCTTTAAAAAGTGCAGAAACAAGCTCCCTCCTTCTGTGAGGTCATGAAGTTAATAGACAGTAGGTGTGATTTTTGAAGCCAGAGTTGTCTGATTTCTGGGCATGTGGTTTTCTGTTACTTCCAACTACCAGAAAGATGTTTTGAAATATTTAACTGAAAGATTTCTCTCTTTGTATTCAATTACTTCTAGAAAGTTGAAAAAGCTTGTCTTTCTTCCAGTTCTAGTATCACATCTGCCATATTCCAAGAGTTGTGTCCTTTCTGGTTAGAAACACCATGAAAGCAATGAGCAGCTGAGTTTCCTAAGAAGTGGGACTTGCTCCTCTGTAATAACCTAGAGCTTATTTCCCCCTCTGTGCCTTCCAGCCCCTTGTCTTTCATTCCATCTTTGGCTCTTACTAAAGTGGAATTTAGAGTCACTAACACTTTTATTTTTATTCAACAACAACAGCAACCACACATTTGTAGGTTAACTATTTCTTGTGCCAAGTTCTGTGGTAGCTTGAGGATACCACACTGTATTCCTTGGCCTCCTGGTGCTTACATTCTAGTAGAATAAAGTAGTTTAAAGCAGAGGTTCTCAACCCTGGCTGCAAGATAGAAACACTTGGCAAGTTTGTTTGTTAATGCCTGTGCTCTTCCTAGAGGTTCTAATTTCTTGGTTCTGAGGTGAGGCCTGGGCATCAGCATTCTTTAAAATCTGCCCCAGACAATTCCAATGGGCAGCCAAGGTTGGTAGCCACCAATTTAATGTGTTACCCATCAAATGAATTAATAAAGGATGTGTGGGACATTTGCCAAAGGAATATATCCCAAATGTGAAATTTCAGATACTAGGGTTTTTAGATAAAAGAGATCCTTTGAAGCTGAAAGTCCTTCCCAGCACCCCTCAGTTCACATTGTGTAGCCACTGAAAGCTCTGTCAATGGCTAAGGTCAACTTGAACCCAAAACTTTCTCATCAAATTCCTTGTGTATCCTGCCTACAAATTATGTGGTAGCATTACTTGCCATTTACTAAGAGCTGCCTGCACATTATCCTACTTAATTCTCACAATGATCCTGTGAGGTAGGCATCATAAGTGTCATTTTATAGATGAAGTCTCAGAGAGGGTAAGCAGTATGCCGCCAGTCACATAGCTAGAAAATGAGACAACCAGTGTCAGTAATCTGCTCTTATCCACGATGCTATATCCCAGGAGTCAAGAGTGGGGCTGAACAGATTGGTTTGGGGAAGGGGGCCAGGAGGAATACCTCATTCCCAGACCCGCTCAGGCCATAGCGGCTTTGCAGACCCATGTCCATGCTGCAGACCAACTAAGGTCAGCTGCTCTTGCATCTTGAATTGGGCCTGGCAAATTAATATCCTCCCTTCTCAATATCCTCGCTCTTGGAACAGAGCAGCATCTTCATTCTTAACTATCTTTTCAGAAATGAGAGTTGAAGACTTTTTCCACATCTTCTTTCCCCCCTTTGACCTCCTCTGTTAGAACTGCCAGAGGTATTTAGAGCTAGGCAAAATTGGCAAGTGATTGATATGTGTTTTTGTCCATCATTCCTCTCTCTCCTGTACTCTTTTTCCCTTTGTGGAATCTAGACTTTTAGGCTGTTTAATCAGAAAACTTTCTTAGAAACTTTCTCAGAAAAGATAGAATAAATTCATTCCACTACAGTGTGAATGGCTGACAAAGTTTCACGTGCCACTTTTCCCAGGGACAGTCACATTTTTAACAGGGGACAAAAGAGTTCAATTTGGGAGTCCAACACATTTGGATTTGGATTTTAGACTGCCTGCTGGTTATGTAATGCTTGGCAAGTAACCTAACCTCTCTTAGATTCAATTTCCTCATCTCTAAAAAGAGAATAATACTTCAGAGGGTTGTGATGAGGATTAAAAAGATTAGAGACTGTTCCTAGCACAGTGCCTGGCACATAGTAGGTACGTGTTGAATGTATACCTCCTTTTCCCTTCACTTCAAAGGCAGAATTCATGCATCGGGAGCAAATTTCCTTGAGACATAGTGTTTCAAAAATCTCTCAATGGCACATGATCTCCTACTTCCTCTACTCCATAGACTACACAGGTATTGATGAGAAACATGTTGATCTTTTCCCCCCAGCAAATCACGTTAACACACACACACATATACATACAATATAGACATTTCATGCAGAAGAGTCATGACTATATTTTCCATCCAGGCTTCTTTTCAGCCAGTCCTTCTTTATAAGCCTGAAACCTTCTCCAAAATGCAGGAGTGAAGGTATCTAATCTCCAGTGCACTAAATATTCGAATACCACATTTTTTTTGGGGGGGGGAAATAACTGATTTTTGGTCTTTCTATCTACAGGGGCTGAAATGAATTTCCTCTAAATGAAAAACTAGAGGCTGTGCTCCCACAGAGTGTGACTGAAATACAAATATATTTTAGAGCCCGTGCTTTATCCTAACGCAGTAAAAAAGGTAACTGTTATTAAAGAACAATGCAAAGCTATTAATTATCAAGCTATCAAGGAAGCTTTGTGCACAGGTTTGACTTTCATTATCTGTCTTTGCCATCCTTATAAAACATCCTATTAGACTTTCTACTAACGCAAAGAAACCAGGCTGCCAACGGAAACAAAGTTGTTTAATTGCTATTACCTTTTAAAGTTTGAAGTGCAGGATTTTATAGTTATTTCAGAAAAGGAAGCTTGGGTTTGGGAACTAGGTTGAGTGAGCTAAAGATTGAGATAAAGCCTAGTGCTGCATTAAGATTCTTCTGACACTGTAGTTCCTGCCCAGTTACAGTAGGGTTCTGACTTTACCTTGACTGGGTACATGGGTCAGGATTAAAGCCCCAGTAATCTGGGTTCAAAGCCTAGCTAGGCCACTTACTGGACAGTAGACCTTGGCAAAGCCTGTAATCTCTCTATGTCCCAATGGCCTCATCAGTGAAATCGGCAGGATTTCTATGAAGGTAAACCACTGAATTAATGTAACTATCACTATCACACTGACCAGAGAAGAGTCAACAAATGCTACTTCCCTTTCTTCTCTATGCAATAAAATATATTAACCCAGAGCAATTACATTTGATAAAATCAGATTAAAGAACTGTGTTAGAAGAAAAGGGAAGTCATAGAGGAAAAATACCCTCCTGTGTGTGTGTGTGTGTGTGTGTGTGTGTGTTATCCCCAGTCTTTGAAACCCAAAGTATAAACTATAAAAAGTTCCAGGACATGTGGATATGTACCTTACAGTGGAGGTTGCACATGTAAGCCTCAATTACAAGCAACAGCAAGAGGTGCCATGTACCTGGCTTGGCAATGTCAACTCCCGTCAAATGTCATGTTCATAGTGGAGAATTTGATGAGTTAATTCAAACCAAGTCAAGGCATTAAACATCTTGTGAAGTAAACAACAATGGGTCGTGCAATTTTGAGACGTGTTTTCTGGCCTTTTTTTTTTAAACCAACATAGTCTTTCCTGGCTCCCGAACACAAGCTGTCCTCGTCTATTTCCTAAGATAATCCATTATAAATTATGACAGGCTCCCCAGAGCCTGGCGGGCAGCACAGCCCAATGTGCTGCCCAGGTCTCACTTTTCTGTCCTGGTCATCTCCGACAAGTTCCCTGCGTGACCGGTCAGGAGACGGCTAATTCCAGTCCACGCATTTTTCAGATGAGCTTCATTTTATTTTTAATTTCCCCACAAATGCCCGCCAGGCGCAGATTTCGTCAGTTACAGACATAGCTCTCTAATCTGTGCCGCCCTTCCGTAGCTCATACTACCAAATGAATTAAGGTCCAGTTACATATAAAAGTGATTATGATCAGCGAAATGTCTGCCCAGAGTGGCCTCCCTAAAAAGGGCAAAGATTTGAGGCTCTGACACTCTCTTTTGGCCTTCTTGGGGCCATGCACTGTACAATAAAAATGACCCTATCAACAGCTTTCTAAACCTACACTGCCTTCGGATTTTACAGATCAGTGGTCTCTGGTCACAATGGAGCAGAAAAATAAATTGTTTTCTTGTGTCGATGGAAATTACTTGTTTTCTATCTTCATCCAACAAGATTTCTTTTCAAGAGATCTGATCTCATCCTTTTGAAAGCTTCCTATTTCACCTCTACAGGCATCTGGCTTTCGCTTAGAGGCAAGTGACTTCTTCCAAATCCTGACATTTGTGGTGGAGGCCTCTGCTACTTCTTTGGGATTCTCATTAGGCTCATCAAGGTGTTTCTCAGGACAGCTCAAGTCTGTATGGACTCTATTTTTCCCTCAAATTGGCAGGGCTAGTAGCACATGTTGTAGGCACTGCACAGACTCATTAAGTTAAACCAAGCCACGGAGCAAAGTAATAAAGACCATCCATGCGCTCAAAGAGTTTACAGTCTAATTCAGGAGAGAGGAAATACTGCCAAGGACACATCTACTTATGTTAAGTTATCATCTCGATAAGTTTACTAGATATGAACAAGACAACGAGGAGTAACTTAGCAGAAAGAGTATTAGGGACCAAGAGGTTGCATTTTGCCACCAATGAAGTACTGATCTCGTTTACTTCACTGCCTCTCTCATTATGGTCTCCCTAAATGTAAAATCTAGAATATTCTGGACTCCTATGATAAATGGGAAAAGAGCCAGGAAAAGTCAGGGAGCTTTCCTGCTTTCCTCTGATGTTTCTAGAACAATGATCACAAACGCATAACCAGGCTGATCCTGAAGGGAACATCACAGCAGTCCCTTGGTCAGGCCTCTGACTGTGGATTTTTTTCAACTTGCTGGGTAGATCCCAAAGCCAATGAGGCAAAATGTGTTTAAGCCCTTTGATATGGTTCATACACTGGGGTGGAACCAATTTTACAAAAGGTCCAGCAATCTCTCCTAGACCTGAAACCTGAGTAGGGCCTAAGGGATGGTGATAAAAGGTGGAGAAATGCTGCCCCCCAGGGCAGAAGCCAGACGACGCCTGCTCCCCCATCGCCCGCCAGGCCGTGGCCCCACTGTCCTCTGGGACAAGCTGACCTTGGTAGTCGCCCAACTTGAGAAGCTTTTGAGCTCTTCCTGTCGCCATGCCCCGCCCCGTCTCATTCCACCCTTGCCTCTTTTTTCTCCTCCCTGGCAGCCACTCTGTTTTCAGATGTTTACCCAGGGTCGAGCCTCAGTGGTTGTGGTGAGGCCTGGGGGAGGGGAGCACTCCGAAAGAGGGGTTCCTCCGGCTTCTAGGGCACATCACAATGATGCTACTCTGTATGTGTGTTTGTGCACCCATATGTGTGTTTTCACCGGTTGACAGTGGTCCATATCTCTAGCTTGCAATGTCATTAATCCTAGATTAGCCCACACTGGACACTTTTTTGGGGAACACCGGTATCGGCTGTGCTGTGAATGCCCCATCTCGGTGGTCTCAATTGGATCGGGACATCCGGATTTTGTAACATCGTTTTATAACCGTTCCCCCGACCCTGATGCCATCCTTCAGAGCTCTGAGGACATGTAACTGGAAGCCACTCCAGTTACGCTCCCCCTCTGCAGTGGACCCGTGTCACCTGCCGCCCTGGCATCATCACCCAGGCATGCACTGTCACACTCCCAACCGGAATGTCAGCTTGCTGTTTGAGATTCACACCGACACTCGGTCCCCAGAGGGCTCCTCCCGGAGCCAGGGCGGCCTGTGCTTGGGAACACATAAAAGCACAGGAGTCCCCTGGCTTTCTGGCAGGACTTCAAGCGCTAGCCCAATGAAGAGCTCTTGACAGCATACTTGTAAACTCCACAGGCCCCAAGGGCTCAAACACCACGATATTTATGCTCGCGGGTGGGAAGCCAAAACAGTTGGGTTGTCATGCAGATGTGGGTCTCTCAGTCAGGACCAGCACTTCTGACACCTGTTAATTGGCATTTGAAAGAGCTGAGTCGAGGGGGTGGAGGCCTTGGGAGTTGCTGCCAACCTGTACCTCAACAGCGGGGTGTCTTGCAAGATTTTGGCCCCCTAGCTGGTCAGAGATTCCCTGGGTGGGGGAAGAGAGGTGAATACACGAGTCCCAGTGTTGCCAGAAAGGATCATCAGAGAAGGAAGAAGCTAGGAAGGAGGGTTATAAGAAAAGTAAGAGACCAAGAGGGAAAGAAAAAAAGAGAGAGGGTGGGTATTTTTAGATTTGCTAGCACAGAGGCTTGTGTTTGCAGTACCCTGGTCCCTGTTTCTGCTACACCAGTTCTACTGGCCCACACTGAAATACGAACTCCATGTCCCCTTCCCTCCTGGGACTAGCAATCCCCCCCACCTTTAAAGACTCATGGCCACCTCCTCCAAAGAGCCTTCCCTGAAGCTCCAGATGGCCGATCTCTTCCTTCTGTAACCCATAGTGTAATTTGCAATCTAGTACTTCTCCATTCTTGTGGGTGTCTGGTGTTCCTCCCCTGCTATTGCCTCCACATCCCTAATTTTTAGCTTCTTGGGATCATATTAGAGACTCTTTCTGGCCCATAGGGCCAGCTGTTGTTCTAGACTTCGAGTAGATCCACAGCTGATAGACTGGCTTTCTCCCTCTGGATGTCTTTTTCGACCCTACACCGCCTCCGCCTCAACTTCCAAGTAAAGGAAGTTTTAAACTGGTCTGTCTCCTTTAAGCTGAGTAATGGCTCTGTGAATCTCCCTGTACCTATCTCAAGGTATGGATGGCTCATCTTACCACCTTGGGTGAGACTAGGCTTAAATGACTTCGCAAAAAAGTTTCCATATTTCATTATTAGCACTTTAACAAAAGTCCATCAGGTCCCTGTTTATGAACTGACCTTTGTTCCAAAAACAACCCGTATCTTAGTTGTTGGAATCCGGAAGACCATAGAAACAACATTATGCATGAATTTGATCCTTCTTTCATTCAACAGATGTATCTTAAGCACTGCTACAAGGCAGGCACTATTTTAGATGTTGGGAAATCTGCAGGGAACAAAGAAAGCATATTAAAAACCCTTGTCCTCAAGTAGCATATATCCTGGTCAGGGGAGATGGACAACCCACAAAGAAGCAAGCAAAATTTATGATATGTATATGACAGGAGGGGGGAATAGAGTGCTAGGATTGGGGCAGGATTGTAAATAGGATGATCTGGGAAGACCTTATTTGAAAGAGACCTGAAGTTGGGAGAGAGAGCAGGAGCAGCATTCCTGGCTCAAGGCAAGAGTGAACTTGGTGTGTTCAAGAACAGTGAGAAGGTCAGAGTAGCTTGAGCAGAGAAAGCAACAGAGTGAGAAAAGTGCTGGTTGATTGCCTTCGTCGGCCTACCAGTAGTCTACTTAGCCCATAAGAAGTCTGAATGGTAATTCTAATTCAATAATAAACATTTCCTGAGTGCCTACTCTATGCCAGGGCTTAGTGCTACGCGTTGGTATGAATTCTTTTAACTACCTTAACCATAGTTCTATGGGAATATCCCTTCTGTGTGTCAGCTAGGGAGTGCTAGGGACATACAGAGCTCACTCAGGGCAGTGTGGGGGACAGGCAGATAAGATGCAATGCTCCATAGGCAATTGGAGACTTTAGAACTATCTCTTGATTTAGAGCCTGAGGCATTTGATTTGTTACTGAGTGTTATCTTTTTATCCTTGGACAAGTTGCATAACCTTCCCAGTTTTTGATTTCCTGGAGATGATAATGACTGTTTTACCTTTTTTTTTTTTTTTTTTTTTGGTGTGTGAAAATTAAATGAGGTTAGTGTATATGAAAGAGCTTTGTAAAACATAAAACAGACTTCTGATCTGAGTTGACATGATTTTTTTGTTTGTTTGTTTTTTTGTTTTTGGGGGGTTTTTTTGTTTGTTTTTTGTTTGTTTGTTTTTGAGTTGGAGTCTCATTCGGTTGCCCAGACTGGAGTGCAGTGTCCGCTTCCGGCCACCACAGCCTCGACCTGCTGGGCTCCGGCGATCCTTCCGCCTCAGCCTTCCAAGTAGCCGGAATTACAGGCATGCGCTACCACGCCCGGCTGATTTTTTGATTTATTGTAGTGATGAGGTCTTGCTGCCCAGGCGGGTCTCGAACCCGCGGGCTCAGGCAATCCACTCACCTCAGCCTCCCAAAGGTGCGGGATTACAGGCTGAGCCACCGAGCCCAGCTGAGTTGACATGATTTTATGTGAACTATTCTCTCTATTTTCTACATCGGGGAATTAAGGATAAAAACTCAGAAATAGACATCTCCTGTGATTCCTTCACATATGGAAATTGCTGGTAAGTTTGATGTTAGCTGTCTAATCTCTTATGGAAAAGGTGATGGAGCCAGGCAGTTTCAAGATGGTGAATAGCTCAGTGAAAAGATCCAGACGGGAGAAGAAACAGATCGATGAAGTAGAAAACTCTGACTCTAGGGGAGGTGGTGGAGTAGAATTTGAGACAAGGTATATAATTCATTTAAAAGTTGACAAGCTAGAGGACAGACCCACACAGACCATACAGGTAAAATCACATTTCTCTTTTGGGCACTGTTCTTGTTATTTCTCTGCATCCCTCAGGGCCCATTTTCCACAGTGGTTGACCTGCCTAAATATCCTAAGTACAACCACTCTGGCCCCAGGTATCTAATCCCTCCCAAGCCTGCCTGCCTTCCCTCCAGTGGTCTTTAGGATGGGAGACTCTGTATAGGAAGGACATTTTTAGTGACAGAGAACTCACTTCCTTATTGTAAATTCTGGGAAGCCCTTGTTATTTGAAAGTTCTTCCTTAAAGTCACTAAAAATCTGCCTTCTGTGATTTCTACTCCGAAGTCCTGGTCCACTCTCTGAGGTCCACAGAGGCACTCTCCTCTTCCAAGATACAACCTTTCAGATATCTGAAGATCCTTATCCAATTGCTCTAACCCCAACACATTCAGATTTAAGATTTTCTCCTTATCTTTGGTGTTATTCAACTTTGCCATAAAATATCTAGGGTTTTTGTTGTTATTGTTGTTCTGTTTTATGTTGCTTTTTAATCCTCTGATCATTACATATGCTTTCTTTTCAATCATAGGACTCATGATCTTCTTCAGTTAGTAAAAATTCTTAATCATTTTCTCTTTAAGTGTCAATCTACTTTTCATGTCTCTTAGTAGTGCTTTTGTCTTTATCTCTTTATTTCTCTGAGTTGTGTTCTAATGAATTTATTGGTACTGTCTTCCAATTCACAAACTCTCTCTTTGACTATGACCACTATAGTGTTTACCCAATACTGTTTTATTTAATTCTTTTTATATATTTTAATTCCTTATTACTCCATGATGCTGAACTCTAGTTTACCTCTTTCTGCTCCAGGATTTGGCTTATAGTCATGGATTACTTTACATTTTTATTAAATTTATTTTTGTTTATTTGTTTTTGTTTTGAGTCAATGTCTCACTCTGACATCCAGGCTGGAGTGCAGTGGCACAGTTCATGGCTCAGCACAACTTTGACCATTTGGGCTCAAGGGACCCTTTGGCCTCAGCCTCCTGTGTAGCTGGCACAACAGACACATACCACCACACCTAAGTGTTTTTATTTTTCGTAAAGATGATGTCTTGCTATGTTGCTAAACTAAACTGGTCTTGAACTCCTGGGCTCAAGCAGGTCTCCTGCCTTGGCCTCCCAAAGTACATGTGTGAGCCATCATGCCCAGACTTAAATTTCTACTACACAGAAATGTCTGTCTTAATTTGGAGTACAGCTTTTCCTTTAACCTTCTGTTTATGGTTTAATTATTATGGTTATGTTTTTGGAACAATAAGGGCCTCAAAATCGAAACTTAACTCTGTCTTGACTTTCTCCTGTAGTCCTTGAACTGACTTCATGTGCCTGATCTCCTGAGCTGTCCTTAGCAGGACTGCTGTCATGTTGCTCAGAACTGAATGCAGCGTAGTACTCTAGTGAGTACTCTGAAGGTAAGTTTTAGAGACGGAATACACTGAGCAATCAGGACTTCTAAAAACACTTTCTAAAAATAGAAGCATCTATAAGAGGATAAAAGGAAAATGCCAAAGAAGTTTTTTTTGAGGTGCTTAATGAACAGGCCTGAATTGTGTAGGGCTTGGGCTGTCAGTAAAGGCTGTAGTAAACATCCTCTGGTAAGCACTCCCTCTTGATCCAGGTGAAATCAGGTCAAAGTCCAGGCAAAAAGAAGCCTCAAAGGGGAAAATAAGTCATCAAAGGCCAGTCTGGGGGAATCTGTAGAAATAGGGAGGCCACCCATGCTTTGGCTTTAGAGGGAGAGTAGTTCAAAATAATCAAATGAAGTATACCCATTTGGGTCCTCAGGTGCTTCTTGACACTGTATTGATCACCTCCATCATGTCTACTAACTGCTTCTCTATCATGGTCTAATTATAAGTGAGGTTCCTTGAAAGCAATTGGAGAGAGGAAGGAAGCTTCTCTACTCACATAGTGCAAGAGTTCTCTCCGTTTATAGCAGAATGATGAGCTTGAAAGTAAAAGGTGATCACAGATCATTATGATTGTTTTTCAGCTTGTCAAAACATCCCAGGTGAAGTCATTTGGGATGACAGCATAAAGTGCCAACAATTATTAGCCCCTTTCAAAATTGTGTATGGAGTTGTTTGCTAAAGAGACTATGTGAGCTCTTAATTTCATGCTTAGAATCTCAGTTTTATTATTGACAATCTGTGTGATGTTAGGGTGCTGTTGTAGCCCCTCTGACATTCAACTTTTACTAAATGATACCCAGCTTATTATAAATAAGGAGTAAATGAAACAATGCATACATGGGCATAAACTACATATACAGTAAACATTTGTGTGCTTTCTTTTGATCAGTGGCATTTGCCAGAACTGGCAATGAGAAGGAAGGAAGAAGATGAAAAACCAGAGAGATTGGTTTAAGAATGAAAGGAATTGTTAAAGACTGCTGTGAAAGTATCTGAAGATACTTTGGCCATTAGCAGTTGAGGGAATCTAGTGATAAATAACAGTTGCTCCCCAAAATTAGGGGTGGATAAGCTAGGTGTGTGGGTAGAGAAGCTTCTTTCCTCTCTCCAATTGCTCTCTAACTAACCTCACCTATAATTAGATCATGATGGCGTATCAGTTCATAGACATGATGGAGATGATCAATATGGTGTCAAGAAGCACCTGAGACCCAGATGGATTTGCTTAATTTGATTATTTTGAACTACTCCCTCCACAACCTGGCTACTTGATGGTAAGCAAAAATGAAATCAAATCTCAGACTTAATTCTACCCCATTCTATCTCATCCTACCCCATTCTGACATTGAACAGATGTCAGGTTCTCAATCAGCCATACAAGCTGGTCCCATAAGCTCAGAACGTCTACACTCTTGGTCATTTTAGGCAATCTGAAATGTATGTTGCATGAAAACTTTACCCTGTAGCATATGCATCAAACATTCTGACAGCAGAATCAGCATGTGCATTCTTCACCAAGTGTGGGGTAGAGAGAATAAGTGAAGTTCCAGGCCTGAAGCACCTTTCTGAAGATCATGGGCTCCTGGGCTCATAAAATTCTTATACTGCTTTCATGCAAGGGCAGATGTGTCTTTACAAATTTTCTAGCCAATCCTTTATCTTGAACATCACTTATTTCACTAATGAAAAAATGTTGTACCATCCTTTATGCTAATTAACCAACTCTTAGATTGGAAGAACTGAAGCATTTTCTATTTCTTCCTCTATGAAGTATAGTGCTGAGTAGGGGTGCTCTGGTGTTCATCAATGTAGATTACAGTTAACTTACACTCACACACTTGCATCATGTTATCTACACTGAAGTATTTTAACTTGCAATCACACACGCATCATGCTATCTACATTTAAGTGTTTCGATATAAAGGCACCATAACAAGAAAGGCAGAGAAGACTGTAAAATCTAAAACTAAATGCAGTCACTTATTTAGACAGGGGAAAAAACAGAACTCTCTGAGATCTGGATGATTTTCATCTCATGGCTTGTTTGTTATAATTCCTTTTTTTTTTTGGCCAGAAAATGACTCAGTTCCTGCTTGAATTTGCTCTTTCCACCGCCATCCCACTCAGTCTTCAAGAGACATTTCCAATATAAAGAATTTCAAAATAAAATTGAAACTTCAGAGCTAAGATAGCAGGAACCTATAAAGACAATAAAATTATACACCTATATCTGCATCTCTTTCAAATTCCAGTTTGTTCAGTGCATCTGGTTAGCTAGCATTCCATCTCAGGTAATTACCTTTCTCAGCCTCTAAATTTCCTCTAACTTTTCCCTGTTAGTTTAGCAGAAAAACCTTGGGCCTCATCTATAGGCAAATTTTAAACAATGAATGCCTGTTGGGATGTATTATCATGGTGCAAGAACCAGTCACCTGTTTGCAACAACTTGGGATATTTCTTCTGCAAATCATGACACAACTTTCTCAAAACGTACAGATTAAAAACTCTGATTGACCGTTGATCTGGAGAAACTAATTCTGAGTGTCCTACAAAGTACCCAACCTCCAAAAGACAATTCTAGTTTGTTTGTTTTGGGGGGGGGTCCCCCTCGTTTGTTTAGGAAAGTGTTCAACATCACTTATTCAACAAAAAGTTACTGAAGACCTACCATGTTAAAAGTTTGGTGCAAGGCTTTGAAAACAGGATGAATAAGATGTGGTCAGAAAGAAGTAACACTGGAAAAGAAAGCCGCTCCCCACTATCAGTTCCAAAGAGGAGATTTTTCCTGCTCACACTCCTGACATCCTTCCCTTTTAATCTGTTTAAACGTGGAGAGGTGCAGTGACTTTTCTGATTGTGGATTTGAGGAAGAAGAGTTAGGCATGTTCTGCCCCAGCCCTGCCCTCCTTCTGTCTCGGGGCTTGGGAATGTCTGCCACACAGAAGCCTGTGCTCCTCTATGGCCCAGTTCACATGCCCAGGACAGCGGATGACCCCACCTAATTTAAGGGGTCAGATAGCAGGCCCATTTGGCTTTCATGCAAAGCTGTGTTCTCTAATTTTACCCTTATCAGTTGATGTTCTGACCCTGTTTTCACCCTTTGTTTTATTTTGCTCTTTTTCCAGAACCTTCATGTGTTGGGTGCTCTCCAGGCAGACCAGGGCTGGAACATGGAGGGCTTAGAATGCTCTGCTCAGGAGTTCAGACTCATATGGTGCAAAAGGTTTCCCTATGATGAGCACAGGCTGAGAGGACTGCAAAAGGAAAGAATACCTGTACCCTTTGTAGAAAGAGGTCAGAAGTGGGTGTCAGGAGAACTGGGAGCCAGTCCTAGCTCTGCCACTAACTATCTAAATGACTTTGGGCAAGTCAGTTAAACTTTCCAAGCTTCAACTTCCTCATCTGTACAGTGTGTTAGTTTATAAAAATCTCTAAGGACCCTCTCAAATTACATAAACTTTTAAAAAGGAAAAATTTCCTAACAGGAGGAAGTTTTGAGCACCAGATGAGGTTGAACACTGGAGCAGATTGTGGAAATTTTTTCCTTGGAGATCTGGAAGAAGTAGCTGGTTTAGAATCCAGTTTAGATGAAGAATTTAATTTATGTATGTCAGGTACTCTATTATGAACACATGTGCACTATCTCATTTCCTCCTTATGCCAACCTATGAAATAGACAGTATTATCATTCCTATTTTACAGACAAAAAAACTGAGGTTCAGGAGAGTCAAGTAAGAAGTCCAGGAGCCTACAAATAATAAGTGCCAGTACTAGGCTTTGAATATGGGCTGTCGGGCTCCACAGCTGCACTCTCCAGCACTACACAGCACCACTTCATGCTAAGGGACAGTCCTGGGTCCTTTCTCAAGAGCCCATCATGATCCATGGTGTTTTTGAAGAAACCCAGTTTGCAGCTTCTCAGATATGTGCAAAAGGCAGGTGCTTGGCAAGTGTGAGAAACCAAACTCTTGGCTCTCTCTTAGCTCTGTGCCCTAGGCTTTGACATTCAAGGATGAGAAGCATTTGTTTGGCAATTAATAATGCACTGCCTGTGACATCTCTTGTATTGATGTCTTTATTGTTGTTCATTTTCTATGTGCTTATTGTTTTTCTCCGTGAATATTGGTTGCATATTTATTATGTGCATATGATATGCTTTAAATATGCTATTTCACTTAATACAATAATCTTTCAAAGTAGGTTCTATTATTATTCCCAGTTTACAGTTGAGAAAACTGAGTTACGGAGAGAAACATACTAGTATACTACTCATAGGGTAATGACATTGATAGCATATACTAGGTCTTCCATAAATATTTGCAAGTGGATTGTTTGAGTCAAGATTCATTTATTTCAAAGATTCCCTTTGCCCAGGTACATTCATAGTCTTCTATTTATTCTGTTTAGTTTAGTCTTCTCTATATTTCCTTTACAGACTGTGTCTAAGACACATTGAAAACTGAAACAGACATAGAGATGTGGGCGATTCCTATATACCTGTCCTTATAGGCCCTCGCAGGAGGAGCCTCTCAATCCAGAATAGACACAATACCTTGCATGCAATAATAATGCACTAATTGACTCACATATTGATGGAGTGTTGGTTTGTTCACAATTTACTGATAAACATATTTGTTCATTCTTTTGTGAATTTCAGGTCTGATAGTTTTTTTCTCTGTGTTTATTTTAATCCCCTAACTTTTGGCTTTTTCTGCTACCTAAAAGTAGAAATACAAGAAACTAAAATCAGCAGAATGAGGGCTTATACAGGTAGACCCACTTTTCTGAACCAATCTGCCTGTGTGTTTGTTTGTGTGTGTGTGTATATACATACATACATATTTTTGAGGGAACTAGAGAGCTGAATGAAAATGCCTTTCCCTTCTGCCTCTTGGATATCCCATGAACTGTAACTCATTTCCAAAGCCACAATTTTCATTTTACTTTGGGATCTGATGAGAGTTTTGTCTCCTCCAGTGGAGATGCATCCACTTTGGATGTGCCCTTCTTCCCTAGCATTACACTCTGTAAACCAACACAACCTGACTGTAGCTGGGACAACAATCTGCAGTGACAGCATCAATGACTCACACACATTAGAGCCAGAGAGATTTGCCAAACTATGTCCATTTATCCTATGCCCACCATCTCTTGTATCCTGGCTTAATCAAGCCCCTTGTGGACAAACCCTTTAGTTTTTAATTTAAAAAGATAAACAAGAATCAACACAATAGGCTCTTCACCTCATCATTGCTGACCTTATCTGGTGAACACGTGGCTCCAAGTTGCAGTTAGAGAAATCTCAACTTCAACCTTAGGCATATTTCCTTTGGCTTCAGTTATTAGCATCTTGTAACTTTGAAAAATTTCAGAAATGTACATTTCTCCATAAAACCAAGAAAATTGTAAGTGTTAGAACATGAGCTGTGACTCTATGACCCTTTATGTGGAGAATTAGTGTGCACAGCTTCTTTCCAGTGTAATCTTAGCCCCCTGCATATCAAGTGGTACACATCGTCATCTGAATAGAAGCAGCATCAGCTTAGCAACAACTGCTGTGAGGATCTTGAGTTTCAATTCTCTGATGGGAGACTCTCATTTTCAAACAGTACATTATTCTCTGGCTGATAGAAAGAAAACATGGATACACTGAATGTGCTAAGGAAAGGTGATCCACACCCACACAATCTTGTGGCACAAGTGGGATCTATAATTTCTGCAATTCACCATGGTAAGATCTGGTCAGGAAATCTATGCGTTTCCTGGGATAGAGAGGAAATACAGTCCACCTGTGTTAAAAACCAGAGACTGAAAAAAAACTATTGAAGAAGCAAATCACAGAGGAGGAAACACAAACTAACCATCATAGTGGAAAATGAAAGTGGAAACTACAGCATGCTGCCACTTTACTCCAAAATGTGTGAGCGAGCATTAAATGTCTGATACTACCAGGCAATGTGCATATGTTGAATGACAGGGAATCTTATGCCCTGCTGGTGGGAGTACACATTGGTTAAACCACTTTAGAGAAAAATCTTACGTTTTTAGTCAAGGTGAAGATGTGTATTCCCTATGCTCTAAGTAGTTTTCTATTAGAGCTAGTCACACACAAGTGTACAAGGAGATATGTGAGTGGATATTTGGAGTAAGATTGTTAAAACAAAACACCAGAAGCAACCTGATATCTGTCGACAATGCATGTGTAAATTGTGGCACCTTCTTATAATCAAGTATTATACAGGAGCAAAAATGAACACATGCTACATGCATAAACAAGGATGAAGCTCCCAAAATGTCAGAAAAAAGTTACTTGCAGACTAATAGATACAATGTGATACTATTAGTATAAAGTTTAAAAGCAGACAAAATATATATTTAAGAGTGATCCATATACATAAATTATATAACACACACACATATATAACACACATATAAAATAATAGGCATAAAGAAATGTATGAAAATAAAAAAGTACAAAAATCAGAATGGTAGGTTCTTCTGGAGTAGAGAACATACTTGGAAAAGGATACACAGAAGGTTATCTATTGTGCTGATAATTTTTATTTCTTAAGCTGGGCAGGTATTCATTGTATTCTTCTTTATATCATTTTGTGTGTCTTAAATATTTTATAATACACTTTAAAATGTTCTTTTGAGATGTCAAATAATTTTAGAGCTAGATAGGCCTAGAAATCATCTAATCCCAAACCTCCTTTTAGTTACTTTATGGCAAATAACTAGCATCTGAAATACAAGAGGAGATATTATAACTGATACCACAGAAGCACAAAAGATTATAAAAGACTACTATAAACAATTACATACCAGTAAATTGGGTAACTTAGAAAAAAATAGATAAATTCCTAGAATCATCTAACCTACCAAGACTCAATCACGAGGAAACAGCAAATCTAAACTGACCTATAGTTGATAAGGTAATTGAATCAGTAAGAAAAAAAATCTCCCCAAAAAGAAAATTCCATGACCAGATGTCTTTACCAGAGTATTCCACCAAACATTCAAAGAAGATTTAATGCCAATTCTTTTCAAACTCTTCCAAAATATTAAAGAGAAGGGAACACTTCCAAACTGATTTTATGAGGCCTGCTTTACCCTCATACCAAAGTCAGACAAGGATACAATAATAAAAAAGAAAACTACAGGCCAATATGTCTGGCAAATGTTGCAAAAATCCTCAACAAAATGCCAGAACACCGAATTCAACAACATATTCAAAGGATTAGACACCCTGCTCAAGTGAGATTTATCTCTTGGATGCAAGGATAGTTCAATATAAGAAAATGAGTAAATATTATACACCACATTAACATAATAATGGACAAAAATTGCATGACTATCTCAATTGATCCAGAAGAAGTATTTAACAAAAGTTAACACAATTTTATGATTTTAGAAATTCAATAAACTAGTAATAAAATGAAATCACTTTAATATAATTAAAAAATCATGTGTGAAAAGTTCACAGTTAACATCACACTTAATGGTGAAAAACTGAAAGTTTTTCCTCTAAGATCAGAAACAAGGACATCCACTCTCTCACTTGCTGCTTCTATTCAATGCAATACTGAAAGTTCCAGAGATAAATTAGGCAAGAAAAAGAAACAAAAGACATTCAAATTGGAAATAAATAAGTAAAATTATCTCTTTTCACAGATGACATCATCTTATATGTAGAAAACCCTAAAAATTTTACACACACACACACAAACACACACAAACACACACACACGCTTGTTTGAACTAATAAATTCAGCAACGTTGCAGGATAAGAATTAAATACTGACAAATTAGTTACATTTCTATACACTAAAAATGAGCAATCTCAAAAGAAAATTAAAGAAACAATTCCATTTATAATAACATAAAAAAGAATAAAATATTTAAGAATAAGCTTAACCAAGGAAGCAAAAGATTTGTATACTAAAAACTCTAAGACGATGATGAAAGACATTTTTAAAAACATATATAAAGACATTCCATGCTCATGGGTTGAAAGACTTAATATTGTTAAAATACCATATTAATTGAAGCAATTCACTGATTCAATACAATCCTTATCAAAATCCCAGTGGCATTTTTTTTTGGTAGAAATAGAAAAAAAACCGTCCTAAAATTCATGTGCAATCACAAAGGACCTCAAATAACCAAATCAGTTTTGAAAAAGAGCAAAGATGGAGGCCTCATACTTTCTGATTTTCAATACATATTACAAAGCTACAGTAATCAAAGCAGTATATGAGGGATCTTTAAAAAGTTCATGGAAAATGCATATTATGAAAACACTGTGCATGGATCTCAAAATTTTTTTTGTATCAAAATAAACTTGTACTAACTTGTTTTAACCTGTCTAAAAAGGATTTAGTTTGAGACACTAAGAAGGATAAGACATCAGTTTGCAAAGAGGCCCTACCAGAGCCATATGAATTATGCTAAAATTGAAGCAAGAACAAACATCACATTTATGGTGAAATCTGAGTGGAAGAATGGTGAAACCACTGATGCTTTAGGAAAAGTTTGTGGCTATAAGGCCCTAAAGAAATTATCCAAATGTGTGGATAACTCATTTTGAGAAAGGACAAGACAATGTTGAAGATGAGATACAGACAAGAGCAGAGCTTTCAAAGGAAATTTTAATCAAGATTCTGAAGCATTTCTTTGAAGACTTGAAACAAGAGGTGAAATGTGGCTTTAGTCTTCAGCATGATTCTGAAGACAAAGCTCAGTCAAAGCAATGGCTACCAAGAGGTCAAAGTAATTCAGTCAAAGTAAAATTGGAGCAGTCAAGAGCAAAGCTCATGGCAACAGTTTTTGGGATGCCCAAGACATTTTGCTTGTTGATTTTCTGGAGGACCAAAGAACAATAACATCTGCTTATTATAAGAGTGTTTTGAGAAAGTTAACCAAAGCTTTGGCAGAAAAACATTTGGGAAAGCTTCACCAGAGAATCCTTCTTCACTACAAAAATGTTCTTCTCATTCTTTTCATCAAACAAGGACAATTTTGTAAGAGTTTCCATAGAAAGTCATTAAGCATTTACCTTACATTGCTGATTTGACTCCTTTTGACTTCTTTTCTCCCTAATCTTAAAGAATATTTAAAAGACATCCATTTTTTTTTTTAGTTAATAATGTTAAAAAAAAAAAAAGACTGCATTGATATGGCTAAAGTCTTGGGACCCTAAGTTCTGTGAGGTTGGACTAAATGACTGGTATTATCACTTATAAAAGTGTCTTAAACTTGATAGAGTTTATGTTGAGAAATAAAATTTATATTTTTATCTCATAATTTCATCTTTTTGCATGAACTTTTTGAAGTCCTCTCATAGTATCAGAATAGACATAGAGATAAATGGAGCTTAAAAGGTAGGTCAGAAACAAACTCTCATATGTATGGTCAAATGCTCTTCAACAAAGGTGCAAATAGTACACAAAAGGGAAAGGATAGTCTCTCCAACTAATGGGGTTGTGAAAACTGGATATGCACATGCAAAAGAAGAAAAGTGAACCTCTATCCAATACTACATGCAAAAATTAACTCAAAATAGATTAAAAAAAAAAAAAACCTAAACATGAGACCTGAAAGT
Organism: Carlito syrichta; assembly: GCF_000164805.1. Taxonomy (NCBI): domain Eukaryota; kingdom Metazoa; phylum Chordata; class Mammalia; order Primates; family Tarsiidae; genus Carlito; species Carlito syrichta. The sequence goes on along the minus strand of NW_007257216.1, from coordinate 535,136 downwards.
ATAAAACTCCTAGAAAAAAAAACTTAGGGAAAAAGCTTCACAAAATTGGAATGAGCAATTGGTTTCTTAGATATGATACCAAAATCATGGGCAACAAAAGCAAAAATAATCAAATGGGACTATATCAAACTTAAAAATTCCTGTTCAGCAAAGGAAATAATCAACAGAGTGAAAAAGCAAAAAGCAATCTACAGAATGGGAGAAAATATCTATAATCCATGTATCAAATAAGGGAGTTAATATCCGGAATATATAAATTCAATAACAAAAAGCCAAATAACCCAACTTAAAAATAATCAAAAGGTTTGAATAAACATTTATCTAAATAAGATATACAAATGGTCAAGAAGCATATGAAAAACTGCTCGAATCACTAATCATCAGGAAAATGCAATTCAAAACCACAGTGAGATATTATCTCATATCTGTTAGGATGACCTCTCTCAAAAAAAAAAAAAAAAAAAAGAAAGAAAGAAAAGAAGAAGAAGAAGAAGAAAACAAATATTGATGAGGAGGTGGAATAATTGGAACTCTTGTTCCACTTGTAACAGGAGATGAAACATGGCATTACCAGTATGATGCTGAAGACAAAGCACTGTTGGTGGGATTGTAAAGTGATAGCACATGATGAGTATAGAGAGTTGCTAAAAAATTAAAAATAGAATTACCGTATGACCCAGCAATCTCACTTCTGTGTATTTATCCAGAAGAATTTAAAACTGGATCTCAAAGAGATATTTGCACACCCACATTTATTGCCATATTATTTATTTATTTATATATTTATTGAGTTGGAGTTTCACTCTGTCACCCAGAGTGAGTGCAATGGCCGCTCCCGGCCACCGCAGCCTCGACTTGCTGGGCTCCGGCAATCCTTCTGCCTCAGCCTTCCAAGTAGCTGGAACTACAGGCACGCACTACCATGCCCAGCTAATAATTTTTTGATTTATTGTAGAGATGAGGTTTCGCCAAGTTGCCCAGGTGGGTCTCGGACCCACCGGCTCAGGCAATCCACTCACCTCTGCCTCCCAAAGCACTGGGATTACAGGCTGAGCCACCGAGTCTGGCTCATATTATTTATTAAAGCCAAGATGTAGAAGCAACCTAAATGTCATCGATGGCTGAATGGATAAATAAAATGTGGTAAATTCTTGGAATATTATTCACTCTTCACAAAGAGGAAAATCCTGGCATATGCTACAACATGGATTAACCTTGAAGACATTATGTTAAGTGAAATAAGACAATGACAAAAAAAAGATAAATATTGCCTGGTTCCACTTATATGCGGTATCTAAAGTAATCAAATTCATAGAAACAGAAGTTGAATGGTAGTTGCCAAGGGTTCAGGAAAGCAGGAAATGGGGAGTTCATTAGTTGTCGGGTTTCAGTCATACAAGATGAAAATGAGTCAGGCTAGCAAGTGCAGGAAGATGTGACCTGTTACATCCTACAAGAAGCAGGAAGCAAGTTGCTAAAAATTGGGAAAACACCTCTGGGCTGTTTATGGTTGGAGTCAGCAGAGCAAAGCAGGTCCTTCACCTCCTTGATCATCTGACAGTTATAAATGGAACACAAGCTCATCACGCAGCCCAGATGCCCAAATGAAGACAAATCCATGGCCCTCGTGACCTTCATCTCCTCCCAACTACATTCCTGAAGGCAGAGGAGATAAAAGCCAGTCACTCAGACCCCTCAAGGCAGTTCTCATTCTACGACTGTCTGAACTCCCCTCCTTTGGAGTGTATACTCTCTTTGCTTGAGGCAACTCTCCTCCTGAGACTTCCTAAGCCCCACTCTTCTTCTCCTTAAGTGTGTAACTTTGCCTTAATAAACTCTTTACTTTGCTCACCAATGTGGTGACTTGCTCTGGAATTCTTTCCTGCAGCAAAGTCAAGAATCCAGACAAGAGTTAAGGTTTCTCCTCCCACCCCATGCTTAAAGAAAACTCTTCCCTGGTAACAAAAATTCCAAAGTTCTGTTGTACAACAATGTGCATAGTATATAGTTAGCAATGCTGTACACTGAAAAATTGCTAAAAGGGTAAAATTTATGTGTTTTCTGATCATAACTTAAAAGAAAAACTAACAATAAGAAAATATGATGCAAAGCAAGGGCCAGATTGATGGGATGACTTGCCTGAGATCAGGTGCTGGGATTAGAATCTGGTCCGGCCAAAATCCAGGTCATTGGTCTTTTTCCTATCCTTTGCCACCTTTTCTTGTCCTAATTTGTTTTATCCATAATGGCATTTGAGAAATATGAGATGACTTTTAATAATGATTGAAGAGAATTGATTCTTTGTTGAATAGAGATGTCTCTCCTTAAATGTTTACCTATATCTTTGTGGTTTGCTCATTACACTTCAACATGCTTTTAAATTGAGTTTGTGATCGTATTGGAAGTAATTATACATTAATACTGTACCCAGCTTTTGTTGTCTTTCCAACACAGAGCTCAAGGTTCTTCTGAGGTAGTTAAAGTTCAGGACTTGCTTACAGGATGAAATGGCAGCTATATTATGGAGAGAAAAGTTTGAAGCCTAGAAAGTTTAAAGGACTTATCTAACATGACGATGCCATTTTTGAGGGGAGCAAGTTTTATTTTAAGTTCAAATTATTTAAAGCTTCTCCACCCTTCCCTCACATCACAAGACGATTATCTGCTTCATACTCTAGCAGTAGGACGTGGTTAAAATGCAGGCACAGAGGTTGTAATACTGGCAGGCCCAATTTTTTGCTCTTGGAAAGGACTTCTTCCCCGCTAGCCTCAGTCTGACTTGGATTGCATTTCTCTGGTTCTAAGGATATCTTTCTGCATATTTTCATAACTCTGAGGCTACTAAGACTTTGAGATGAGTGGGAGCAAGGGAAATGCTACCCAGAGGAGGAATTTCAGCACGCTGAAAAGACCCTGCAAATGGGAGTTAACAGCAAAAGGCGTCCTGAGTCATAATTCAGTTCTTGCTGTGGCCATCACAATTCATGATTTCCTGAACACCTCATAAGTTCCTGAGGGAAATTATGGCTGCCACCTCAGGCAACCATTTGCCCTCTGGGTCTTGGAGCTGGCACCTGTTCAGGTGACCTCCCGGTTCGGCTCAGGTTCTGAGTTCAGAAAACAGAGGCTGCCAGTTCTCTGTCCCGTCTTCCCTGATGATTCGTTTCCTTTCAGTGAACTTGCCTGAGCTGGGTTCCAGGAAAAATGCCACTCTGCTAAAACACAGAGTGGGCAGAGAGCTAGCACAGGGATTCTGGGGTTAAAGGTTTCTCCAGGACCCCTCTTCCTAGCCACGTGCAAGTGGCCGGGGCCTGTTTGGTCCCTGGACCCAAGCATTTGTGGGAAGCTGTGAGTCCTGAAAGGCCAGGAACTCCCCACGGCATTCCTTGCCCTCGGATGTGTGTGGATCTGCCCCCCTCAGCCTGACCTCTGGGGCCGGGTTGTTGGCTCGGATTTATGACCCTGAGCTTCTTTTTATTTCTTCGGAAAGTAAACGTTTTGGTTGGGAAGTTTTTCAATTTCCTCCTGGCCTGGACCAAAACGCTCATATTTCCAAGGGCGAGAGTCTCCTCTCTTCCTGGGTCCTCTGTGCCCTGGAGTGTAGTTAGGTGCCTCACTCCATCTGCAGATGGGCCTCTGCAAATAAATGCTTTGATGGTGGTGGCGGGGACAAGGCTGTCCTGCTGTCACCCCAACCTCACATTTGTGGAGCAGCCAGAGACACAAGCCACTCCCCTGCAGGCCTTCTCCTCTAATTCACACAGGAAAAGACCTTTCCAAAATGTCTGTGTGGGGGCAAAGGCACGAGATCTTGAAACTGGACAACCATGGATTGCCTTCCCCTAAGTGTGCCCTACATGTCAGTCAAATTCTCCTGGGTCGCAGTCTCCCTGGAAAGGATCAGAAACCCATACGATTCCAAGGGCCCCATGTCCTCTTGCTATGTCCCAACCTTTAGAACCACTATTGTAGACACTGTGTAGTAGATGGAGTGAGGTGAAGGAAATCTTTGTCCCTTGCCTTTTAATGCCCCTGACACACGATCGCATCGTACCCAAGAGAAGAACGCGAACCCAGGACAAGTCCAACATTGCCGCGTATCAGGACTCTCACCAAGAACAGGCTCCATGGTTTTATTTTTTTGCCAAGAAGTCTTCATCCAATTACACGCACATCTCTCTCTCTTTTTCTCCATGGAGCCCCCTCCTTCCAACTCCCATACTCACCCTCCCAGGCAGTTTTCCCTCTAAGCCTGGTCCCCGACACGATGTCATTTGAAAGTCAGGGAAAGCAGTCAAGTCAGGGCATCCCTTTTATACCTTCATGAATATCTTCCGTTTTGAGGGGCCCTTTTATCCTGAAGCGCTTCACCCGCTTTATATCCTAGCATAACTTCACCCACCACTGAAGTACCGCCAGCCGGCTCGGGAGGGTAAGTGGCAGCTGTTGCCCTGTTTAGGGCAGGAAGTGAAGAAGAACATGATATTCAATTAAAACTGCAGGGGGAATTCAGCGAGACAGCAGGGTCTAATGGAGACTGATGACCTGGGAGACCAGCCGGTCTGAGTTCCATTCCCATCTCTGCCACTGGCTCACGGGGGTGACCTTGGGTCTGTCACTAAAACTTTCTGGGCCTTCGTCTCATCTGAAAAATGGCAGTGATGATACCTGCATCCTCACAGGAATAGTTACAAGGATTAGGGAGATTAGAAAAATACACAGGGCTCTTTTGATCCCTTCAAAGTCAGCAGGGGAGGATAGATGGATGCAGAAAGCGGTCTTAGGCCCAGTCGAATTGGCTGCCAACGACAGGATGTGATTTGAGGTGTAATCAGAAGTCGGCCGGCGCTGAGATACCGCCCTGATCAGCCGGTGAGCTGCTCTGAAATCCTGCTCCTGGACCAGAGACAGCCAGGTTAAAACACAAGCGTGACAGGTCGGAGCAACCACACACCCATGCGGCCTTCACATGAGTTCACTGGAATAGTTTGCCAGTTTTTCAGGAGGAAAAAAAGGGGCCCTGAGTGATTTAGGCACTAGGACAGGGAGAGTTTAGATACAGAGAATGTAAGAACTCAGACTGAGGTTAGGGCCTTGGCGGGGAGGCGAGTGGGATCAGAAGAGGGCTAGAGCCACGGAGAATGTTAATTACAGAAGCTGGTTTTAAAAGTACTACAATAAATGTGAGGTCATTAATCACAGCAGGAGAGCCTTCGCGAGGCAATGTGGTCTGGCGTCTGTCTTCCCTGGGAGACACCGTAGGCATCACTTCTGTCTGACCTTTGCTCTTCATGAAACCCACTATGCTATACATATATATATTCATGGCACCAAGAAAAAGCATCGCCTTCGTGAGAGCACCTGGCATGATGCTGATGACTGTCCTATGCTGGCCATTTAAGTCAATAGCTGTTTGTTGGGTGCCATCACACTAGATGGGGGTGATGGCAAGCAGCAGCACAGGATTTGGCATTCTGGGCTTGGGTTGGATTCCCAGCTCTGTCACTTTGTTCTGGAGCCTTGACTTCGTAAGCTTTCTGGGACCTGGTATCATTTGGTAAACTGGGATATCAAACCCACCACACGTGCTTTCTGTCGGATCACAAGAGGTGGCACAATATGGAAAAGTCATGCTGGATCTGACAGAGGGCTATCCAGATGTGGGCTGTTGTCTCAGTCAGGACAGGCTGGGGTATGCTGCGGTAACAAATAACAAAGAACCTGACATTTCAAGGGCGCCTCGCATAGGAGGCGCTGTGCTCATTGTGGTCACACAGGGACATGGGCTGATGGAACAGCTGCCAGCTGTGGGGTCAGGGAAAGAAGACAAGACTACATTGGCTCTTCAAGCTTCTGTGTGTGGTTCATTAGCCAGAGAGAGAGTCACACGGCCATGATGACGTCAAGTGGGCAGGGAAGTGCCATTCTACATGGGTCAGAAGATGAGAGGGCTGGAATATGGGTTCATGTCCCACAACCAGCATGGTTGCTACCCTACCCGGCAGGGGTGAGACATCCCTGTCCTCCAGAAGCTTACCAGAGCTCAACACAAGATCACTGCCCAGGGTTTCTGCAACATCTTGCACCCCCTTCTTTCTGCTGTGGACTCCTGCAGCCCCTTCCTCCACCCCCAGGCACTCACTCCCGTCCCTTGAATGCTTTGCTGATGGTGGCTAGAACACCCACCTGCTTCCTTGGCCTCTGCCACACTGGCTGTGGAATAACCCCCAGGCTTCTCTTTCAGAGCTGGTGGTTTTCCTTAGTCCTTCACCCAGACATCAAGGGGAAGTGCCCAGGTGACTGGGCTCAAGACGACCCTCCAGGCGGCCACTAATTGCACCATGCTTGAATGCAGCCGGGAAGAACAGCTCTGCCATTGCCTGGAGCCCATTTTGTCTGGTACAGGACACCTGCTGACCTCCCATGGGCCAAGGTCAGCTCTGCCATTCTGCTTTTAGGGAAGGGAAGACAGAGGCAAGCTCAGGTCGGGTTTTGCATCTCCAACCCTAGATCAGAAACATTTTTTCTGTTCTGCCAGAGCTCAGATATCTCTAAAGTCCCCTTCTCCATTGTCCAGAGATTCCTGGCATGGCCTGAGTGAGGCCCACCAAAGTCTTTTCCTTCCTTCCTCCAGAGTTGTTGTGTCCCTTCTTGGACACTTCAGTTGAGGCCCTGAGAGAGAAAAGAAAAAGGGTTTACTGTAATACTGTAAGTAACAATGATAAATATAGGTAAACATGTGCTGGGCTCTGTTCTGAGTGCTTTACATATATTAACACATGAAATGTTCAAATCAAGCCTATGAAGGGTTATTATTAAGAGCCCCATTTTAGAAATGCGAAGGAAACAGGTCCAGAGAGATTAAGTAAGTTGTCTGAAGTCACACAGCTAGTAAGTGGCAGAGCTGAGATTTAACCCAGACCGTCTGACTGCAGAGCTCATACAATCTGTTTCCATCGTGGCAATTATTTACACGGTGGTGGAGAGAGGAGGTTGAAGTCACAGACTGCGTGGAAGCCTTTGCTCTCCGGTGCTCGTTTTGCGGATGGTGGCAAAATAGCCTTGCCGGTGTATTCGGAGGCTGCGCCTGCCCTCTGCTGGTCATATGTGAGCATCGCCACACAAAGTACGTTGAGCGCAACCCACCGGCAAAGCGCTTCACAGATAATTCAAAGAGAGTAAACTGGCAAAAGAAGAAGAAGAAAAAAAAAGTACAGCTTATATGTGGCAATGGCGTATTGACTATTTCTTTTCCTCTGGTTTATTTGCTTATTTTTTTTTTCTCCTGGAAAAAAAAAGAGAAGGAAACAAAAAACACACAGGCAGCTCTCCACCTCTGACAACAAGCAGGAGAAAACCACAATTATGCAACTATCAAATAACAAGTCTATGTGTTTATTGTCACGGAGATTGTTACATAGGACTAGATGCCCGTGAAATGTTATCCTGAACAGACGCAAGGTCGCATTTTCTGTTGTTCATAACTAAGTTAGGGTAAAAATGTTTTCCTAAATTAATCAGGGTTTTCTTCCAGTATAGAACATTGCATGCAAAAAGATTCCTATTTTTGAAGATCAGATGTTTTGAGTTATCTATATTCAAACAGACAGGCTGAGGTTTTTTGGGGTTTTTTATTGGTTTGATGTAGAAAGACGAAGGTGGCTGTCTCTGGCTAGGCTCTAAGGCAGTTTGGCCTGAGACATAGGGTTTCAGGGACCTGAGGTTTCTGGGCTCAGGGTAGTGACTACTCATGAGAAGACAACCCGGCTTCTGTGAAAGTCCCAAGCTAAGAGGACCCCTTTGGGCAAGGTTGAGTTTGTTTTTTAAGTCTTTACGAGGAGGGGGAGTGGAAGGGAGAGGAAACACTGCCTCAAAAATCCAATTCTGGAAACTGTACCTGGGGATTACCCAGCTGAAGCCCTCTGTAACAGGCAGGTGACCTGAGGAGTCATGGCCTCTGGGGGGTGGGTTTTCAGCTCCTAGACAGAGAATTGTCAGCATCTGCAGTTTTGTTTTGTTTTGTTTTGTATTTGAGTTGGGGTCTCACTCTGCTGCCCAGGCTGGAGTGCAGTGCCACAATCACAGCTCACCATAGCCTCGACCTCCTGGGTTTAAGTGATCCTCTCACTTCAGCCTCCCAAGTAGCTGGGACTACAAGCATGCCTAGCTAATTTTTAAAGTTTTTTAGAGATAGGTTCTCTCTGTGTCACCCAGACTGATCTCGAACTCCTGGACTCAAGCAATCCTCCCACCTCGGCCTCCCAAAGGGCTAGGATTATAGGCATGTGCCACAGTGCTCAGCATTTGCAGTTTTAAACTTGGGTGTTTAAAGTTTCCCTCCCTGACAAGTTTGAGCAAGTCACGTGTGTATAGGACACCAGTTGCACCAACAGCAAGACCTTCTTTGACCAGAACTCCTGTGTGTTTTTCACTTCCTGCCAATATACCCTACTTAAGTAAATGTGGAAATGACCAGACAACTGCTGATCAGAAGCTTTAGTGAGGCAGACTTACCTTCAGGATGGACCTTAGGATCTGCATATATTCAGATATCCTGCACATCATGCTTGGACCAGGTACATGTACCTCCCGTCCTTGGGTAGCTTTTTCTCATCCATGCTCGCTGCTTCAAATCATCACCTCAGTATGGGCCACTTATAGAGCTGCTTTCGCACTGTCTCCCCATCCCAGGGTCCACACTGGTATTTCCAACTGCTCCATCTGGAAGTCCCCACAGGATCCCCAGCCAGCATGTTCAGAGCTGACCCATGAGTCCCGTTCCTGAAAGTGCCTTCTCTTGGCCTCCCTATTTCTTTTCATGCCATCATCCTTCTCCTTGTGATTCTCGCCCCCAAACCTCAAACTCTTCAACTTTGCCTCAGGCTCTGTCCCGCCCACTGGACCTGGCCAGCTGCCAGGGTCTCCTCCCTCGGTGCTCTCCTGACCGGTCCTCATCCTCACTCCCAGACGGCATGATGGAGAGGATCAGGATGAGTTTCAGAGTCAGACATAGGTTCAAATCCCAGCTTTATTATTGATTGTATGTATGAATGTGGACTTTTTCCTTAATGTATTCAAGCCTCCTTTGTAAAATCAAAACAAATAACACGTTAATATGTACCTCATAAGGCGATTACGATATCAATAAGATAATACAGGTGGCAAAAAATTTTTTTAAAAGTATAAAAAAAGATAATAGAGGTGAAAATGTCTGATACATGTGTATGTTCAATAGATGTTATTTTTCTTTCCTCTCATTCAGGCCTCATTATTTGTCACCAGGGCTAACTTAATAGCCGCTTTGCTTCTGTGCTGTCCATCACCAGCGTTGCTGGCATTCTCACTATTTGCCAGACACTGAGCTATTCACTAGAAACAGAAACATTAAACAAGTCTATAAGGACGTGCCCCTGTGAAATGTACAATTCAGTGGAGAAAGTAAAAGTCTCTCCTTCTGGTGATTTATTTTCATTCTTTCGTTGTTGTTGTTGAGAAAGTTGGATTTCTTGAGAAGACGGAAAAGCTCCCACAGTGAGAGGGGACTCAAGGGGGTTGCCCTATTTCCACTCTTCTGACTGATGACTTTTGCTTAAGCACAGCTGGTATGTCATTTCTCTGCTCAAGACTGTCGATGGCAGCCGATTTCCCATCTCATGAGATATATATTCTTTCAGTTGGCATTCGAGTTCTTTTAAGTTAACAAGGCCCTGTCTGCTTTAGTAGCTTGATTTCCGCCCCTCTCCACATACCTCCCATTCTGTCCCAACTTGTCAATCCCAACATGGTGGACATTTGTCTTCTTAAAAATGACTGATCGTTGTAATGTCCTTTCTGTTTTGGAGAAATCTCCATGAGTGATGGGACTTGGTGAGAGGTAGAGCCCACTTCCTACAGAAGCAGGTATACACAGTCCTTCTCCTCACCCTGTGGATATGAGGACGTAGTCAAATGATCCAGACTCAGCCAATCAAAAAACTTCAAGATTCTGAGTTTTGGGAGAGTGACACAGTATCCAGTAAAACACTCAAAGTATGTAACTCAAGAGACCCTTAATGAAGAGGCTGCTTACAGAGAGATATGGTCAGAGTCAAGGAAATCAACAAGGTAAGGTGAAGACACTTTGTCCCATGACTAGTTATATCCTTGGAGTTCACCTGTAAAAACAAATGTGGATAAAGACTTATATACCAAAACAAAAGGAAAAAAATGGTATTTTCTAGTTTTATCTGCAAAAATCTAGGGAGTCACATAAGAATGTATCCTCAGGCTGCCTGGCCAAAGAAGGAAGGACATGATTTTAGCCTGGACTGGACTTATCAATACAGGCACACCTAATGGTGACTTTAGTTCAGGTATCCAAAAGTTGTCCCAGTTGCAGACTTGGTGAATTGACTAAAGCCGCAAAATGACATTGACTGAGGTAAATTTCTTAGCATGAGGTAGACAAAGAAATTAGAAGACCTTGAGAGATGGGAATGCTGGAGTGGATTTAGTCTGTTTGACCATCACCTATCCTCTGAGTTTCTGGAGAAGGCCCAGAAGGGCCTTCACCAAGGCCTTTGGGGATAACACTAGCAAGGAGACCCGCCATCTTTGAACAGTGCTTTCACGGCTGTTTAGTGTTGGGTATGCTAATGGAGGGTGCCACAGCCAAAATGTGTTCTCTGTTTCCAGTGGGGTTGAGAGAACCAGTGAGGGTTATGAAGGAGGAGGGGAGCAGAGGAGAAGCACTTATCCAGCAAAGACAAAGGGGATATGTTTACTGGGATAAACAGGCAGCAGAGTTGACTTGGCCCTGGGAATTTTTTTAGTTAGCCAGGATCTCTGGCAGGAGCTAATTGATTCTGAAGTTCCATGAGTATATGACTAATTCATCAAGGACCTGCTTGATTTGTATAGCTAAAAATAACTCAGGGTAAAAGGCTGTGGGTGTGCCAACATCTGTAGAGTACAAACACGTGGCCAAGGAGGAGGAACACCTACTGCCCTCTCAATCCCTGATTCCCATTAGGAAATTAGAGTTGCGAGGACTCTGAAAAGGAGTGTCACTTGCCCATGGGCAGACGATTAAACACCAGAGAAGCATGTGTCCATACTTGAAACTGCCTGTGTTTCAGCAAAGCCAAAATGTGCAAATTATTGGGGAGGAACAGCTAGAATAAATAGAATATTAAAGAGGTCAATTGAACTGATTAATGTGGAAATACCATTTTTTTTCTCAGTTGCACATTTGTGTGTCTAACTGAAATAACCAATTTTAGTGACAGAATTGAGAATTTGGACCTATAAACACTAAAGTGACAGCATGACCTGTTGGTTTACAATTTGCCCCTGTGTGCAAATTGTATGGAGTAGTGCTCTTCACCAACAGAGGACTTGGGCCTGGGCAGATTTCAGATTTTATCCATCAGATCTCAAAGAATTATGGTGATATATCTGGAGAACTGAGGACACAGTCTTAAGCTTCTTCACTGCTGATGAAAGAGGAATCCAAAGGCAGTTTGTGATAGATGACCCTCCTGTTAGCAGAGAAGTGAAATAAATGCTGTGCTGGGTTTAAGTATTCCAGCACACTGACAAGTATGGAAAAGTCTGCCCTGTTGAGAACCTGGTGGTAAAACCAAAATCTCCCATCTCAGCAACAGACTAAAGGACTTCAATAAGCTAAATTGAAAACTTCTCTCTCAGGCCCCGAGGCTAATTTGAAAATTGTCCATAAGCTCATCCAATGTGATATTAAATAAGTAAATAACTTCCTGATCATATGACCACATGTCTGACTCAAGCTAAGCCACTATGGCAGAAAGTGACAAGTCGGGTGCCACTGAGGTGGGACTACCATAATACCTCAAGGACAAGACATGGCTCTTCCTCCTAGTTTTCCAAAGGTAAGTGAAGAACATTTATCATGCTGAGTGCCAGAGAAAGATTATTTTGACACTGACGCTAAGCTAACACATTCTTCGAGATTGGAGAAGGATATGAAGACCATGGTGAGAGTATTTTGTCCGAATCCACCTCAAATACAACCTAGTGAGGTCCCAAGCACATCCCGGTTATTTCACCCATCCCTAGGTATATAGTTTAAATCCATATTTAACAACTAGAAGTATCCCCACCTGTGGAGTGAGATCATTAATGGCAGGAAGAATTCGAATAAAAAACCTGGAGGACTCCGTCACAATGCCAAAAAAAAAATAAATAAATAAAAGCAGTACAGCATTACTGGAAGGGGAAAGAAAAAGGAAGGCACTCAGACAAGTTAGTAGATTAGTGCTACTCGGATGATGCAGGGGTGATGATCCTGCAAAATGAGAATTGTAATACTTACCTGACAGAGATATTGCAATGATTGGGTTAATACATGCACATTGCAAATGGTAATCACTTAACAAATGTTAGCTACTATTTTCACAATTATTATTATAAATCCTTTTTCACCCTTCAGGGAGACGTGCAGAAGATACACTGATCTGCAGAAATTATTGGTTATTTTAAGCTTAATCAGATAATGATACGATCACAGTCCCTAGAGAGTTGAAATTAACAGGCAGTTTGGGACTCAGGTAGGAGAATGAAAAATAACCTTCCCCAAATGCAAGACTTTCCACCTCAATTCCCTCAGGGATTTGATGGTCTGGGGCATGTCAGTATATCCCCTCCAAGGTGTACCTTATGTCTACAAGCCTCCTTCGATTTTAAATGGGTTGTAAGTTATGTTTGCATTGTGCTACTCTGAATCACTTTTCAGCTAATTTAATTGAGTATAAGACTACCCAGTAAGAGAGAGTTCTCCATCTGGTCTAGCAATACCACTCAACTTTCTGATTCAGGAGATCAATGGGTCTCGAAGTATTCTTAGCAGCTTGAGTTTCTGTGAGGAGCCCACGGCAATACCTGATAGGAGATCACAGCAAATGCCCCGAGAGTCTTTGATAAAGCTATACTCTTTTTTCAACAAATGATTATTCTCTTTTGAGGACCTGCTATAGAGCCTTGGTAGAAAGTGAACTCCTGACCACGAAACATCAGGTGGCTGTTCAACTGGGCTGCCTATCATGAACTAACTGTCATTTGATCCAACTAACCATAAAGTCAGGTGTGCCCTGCAGTGTTCTACCATCAGACACAGGGGATAGACTTGGGACTCAGCCTGCGTAGGTTCTGAAGACAAAAGGACGTTGCAGAAAGAGGTGGTTCACACTTCTAGCTTGCTGGAATCTATACCACCCTCAACTCTGATGTCACAGGGAGTCCACTAACACCAGGTCACTGAAGGGAAACAGATTAGTCTACAGCTGGTGCACGTGATGTGTGGGCCCTGGCTATATGTGGATTGCTGTGACTTCAAAGCCTCATGTGATGTGCTGATAGAAAATAGGACAACAGAAAAGGGAAACGCTTTCTGGAAGCAAAACTTAAGGCTCATTCTGCCTGGAAGAAAAGACACCTTGAATTATGATGAGGAACCAATACATAAGCAGATGCTAAACCAACTTATCAGCAGCAATCAGTAATTTGTCCAGATGCTTTGAGACTCTTAATGTGCGAGACTGGAAGATTGGTAACAATCTTGTCTCTCATGTCAATGCTCACCAAAAGGACCTCCTGTCAAGGTGGATTTTTCGACTGCCACTTTACACTTGTCTGCCCAGCTCCTGAGCTTAGTAACCATAGCAGTGGGTATGGAGGCTGAACATGTATACTATGAAGGGATCAGCCCAGGTAGATTACACCAAACCCTTTCTAAGATGGAGAAGCTAGTGATTTATTGTCACTGGAATATATGCTTTTCTGAACTTGCATGTGTTCTTCTTGGTAGCTTCTAAACAATCTTGCATCTGTCAGTGCCACCATCAATGGACATACTGAATGACTCATGATGTCCCACAGCACAGTGCTATTGACCAAAAGCAACTCACTTAACAGTGGAAAGAATAATGTCAGATGCTCAAGAGAGTGCCTAGTTGTGGTAGATTGGATGACTCTCTACCCATTGTCAGTGTCCTTCTTTACCTCAGAATGACACATACACACCCTGCTAAGCCCATGTAAGGTCGTGTGACTTGCTCTGGCCAATAAAATATGGGTGTGAGTGCAAGTAAGGTGTGCCACTTTCACACAGGAGCTTTTGAGCCAGCATATGGCTTCCCATCATGAGACCAACAAGGTTGCAGAAAGAGACTGCTCCATCGCCTAGTCCCAGAGTAAAGATGCTGTGAAGCAGAGCTGCAACAGTCCCATGTACAATGAGTGAAAAGAAGGTTTTGCTGCTTGTTGCTGCAGCTTCACTCAGCCTGTGCAGACTGATGCTTTCTCCTTACCATGTGCCCCATCACCCAGTAGCAGTGTGCTCTAGAGAACAGTAAGATGGCTCGGGCAATATGTGCCAGGTGGGATGCTGCCCTTCAGGTGAAGAATATGCTCAAAACCAATGGCCATGAGTATATTATACCCTTTCCCCCACAACATGATTACAGAACTGAGGAGGGAATGTGAGGGGGTAAAACCTAACCACACAAGTTTGCTTCCCATTTCTGCAGCTCGAGCCTTTGTGGCTTCAGAGAATTTTTACAAGCAAGGGAACAGTACTTTTTCCAGGAAGCCGACAGCAGCCACACTGAACTGGAAGAAAAATATGTTGCCTGGATAATTTTAGTTCCATAACCAGTGAGTGAACAGGCAAAAGAGGAGTTAGAATTGGCTACAATGATTGACTCAGCTGCCCCAAAAATAGGTTTGCCGATATACAGTGGAAGTAGTTAAAATTGGGGATTCCATTCCTGGCACTTGCCTTCCAGGACTCTCCGAATCTCTTCAGTGGCTTCCATTTTCCAAGCTTCAGCTTTCTCATTCTGTCCAGAAGGATGACAATGTTCCCACGGATGCCTCATGCACCACCACACCTTGCTCCAGGCTGATACACACAGCTCGGAACTTCCTTCACTCAGCTCCCTTCTCCCAGCTCCCCAGTCTCCTCCCCACAGGAGTCTGTCTGCTTCTGTTCACGGTCTTCAGGTGGCTGCTTTTTTCTTACTATTATGTAAGAAAATATGATCGTTGTTTGCTATGGCGGAAGCATCCACTGGAGTCTCATTCTATTATGACTGGAACCAAGGTGGAATTTTGACCACAAAATAGGTTGATTAGAAATGAACATGACCCAGATATCCTAGACATGGAGATGCATGTAGTAACTCACAAAAACTGTGTCCCTTTGGAGGGGGGTGTTTTATCAATTAGGTATTCTATAGGAGATTTGAGGGGCGAGGAGATTAGCATAATCATAGGAAAGAGGACGTATGAAAACTGTGGAAGCCGGGCTCAGTGGATCAGCCTGTAATCCCGCGCCTTTGGGAGGCTGAGGTGAGTGGATTGCCTGAGCCCGCGGGTTCGAGACCCACCTGGGCAACTTGGCGAGACCTCATCTCTACAATAAATCAAAAATTAGCCGGGTGTGGTAGCACGCGCCTGTAGTTCCAGCTACTTGGAAGGCTGAGGCGGAAGGATCGCCAGAGCCCAGTAGGTCGAGGCTGCGGTGCACTCCAGTCTGGGTGACTCGAACTCAAGAAAAAAAAAAAAAGAAGAAAACTGTGGGAAGAAAGGACTACACTCTGTTTTGGTCTTCTTTAGTTATACGACAGAGGAAAGGCCATCTGATCTGGGGGGATTTTCCATGGTGTGTGTCTTAGTGGAGGCAGAGATTTGATTCTGACCGCAGAAGCCAATGTGGGGGCTGATGGTTCTTTTCTCCACTTACTGGAAACTGGAGTACACTTATCCTCGGATCAGCTCATAAGAAACTTCTGCCCAGGATTTTGAATCTTAAAGAATTTTAAACCACAAAGTCGCAAGGATAGTTTGATGTCATTCAAAGTGGGAGAAGCTCCATCTGGACTCCAGCAGCAGTGGAAGCCCATGGTCTCTCATGAAGACCCCAACGGTATCACACTAACCATACTGCTCGCGTGGTGAGATCTTGGGTATATATTCGGCTGACTATCCTCTCTTGATTCACAACTATTTTGAGCCTGGTAGTCCAGACTTTTCTTTGATTCTATGAGCTACCTCATAACCTTTCCACAAAGTCCTTCTTCAAAAAGCACTGGTTTCTCTTGTTAGCTATCAGGAGGCTGTCTGGTACGTCAATCAAGATTGCACATTTCCAGCATGTGCCCATGCTTAACATTTGCCTTGAAACGTACTTCTTCCTTTCTGCTTCTCACCATCCTTCCCATGCTGGTTATGCTTGCCTGTTTTCTTCCAACTCCCATTCCCACTCTGCTACATGTGGTAGGGAGCTCGGACTCCAATCTCCATTCCTAGGTTCCCTTGCCAGCTGACTTCTGGTCAGGATCTCTCAATGGAGGCACTGACCAGATATTAGATATTGGAAAGTGTGGCAGGAAGGGCATTCATACTGATTCCAAGTGCTGGAGGCATCTCCCTGGCAGACACTGATAGACAACTCTGTGCTCTGGGACTTTGGTAGGCACAGCATGAAGGTTTTTTCTTGGTCCTAGCACCAAAGCTCAGTGACTTCTCAGTGGTCCCAACACTAACCACACAGTGCCCCTTGGGCAGGCCAGTACTATCATGTAGTGCCACCCACCAGGGATGTCCCAGTGCTGACCCCTCCTCCATGGTTCCAGGACTGTCCCAGGTAGCAGCCCTTTTTTGGTAATCCCAGATATCTGGGTGGCATTCCTGGAAGTACCACAGAAAGAGCTCCTGGGATCTCTTTGTTTCTGCATCTCTGGGTTGCCTGGCCCTTCTAATTTTTCTCTCTCAGCCCATTCAATATTATTGTAACTAAATCCATGAATTAAATCTTCCATATTAGAAGTATTTAGTTTGGTATCTGTTTTCCTGATTGGACTCTGAATGGCTCATTCTTTGAAGTACATCCCTAATGCCCTTTCTTCCATAAAGTCCTAGCTGATCTCCCACCCAGGGGTAATTTTAAAAATATTTGCAACTATTTAACAATTGTAAACATTATTTGGCATTTGCAGCTTCATTTTCTATGAAATTTGCTTATTTTATCCTGTCCAACTCCCATGAGATGGTAAGCACATCTAATGGAAACGATCACTGAATCTTAGTCACAGTTGAGTTTCCTACCGCAACTAGTTCAATCCCATGAATTCAGCTGATACTCTGAGAAAATGTTGGTTGATCTGAATCGATGTTTCAAATGGCAACACTATGGTCTTAGCAGTATCTTAGGTTTTCAACAATTCTATTGCTGTTGCTATGCTGTAATAATTCTCATGATTAAATTTGAAGTTTAAAAAAAAGCTGTGAGTGAATTACAAAAACATTTTGTTCAGCGATTTCCAAAACTTCAATGAAAATATTTGCACATGCATTTCCCACACTCATTTATCCACTTAAAATGGTGCTTCCCAATTTAATAATGCATTTTCACAAGCATTGTCTCACTTAAACCTCATACTGAGATAGAATAGAAAATGAATGCTCTCACTCCACACAGTATTAAATGGCAGAGTTGGGTCCAAGGCCTTCTAACTCAAAAGTCCAACCTTCTTTTTTATCTTTTGCTTGAAGCTGGGGCTCTGGCCAGCCAAGAATTATGATTCTCTAATTCTTTTCTCATTGCTAACAAATGCCATTAGACATGCAGACTTCCATGTTTTGTATAAAAGCACAAACTAACAGATTATCTGTGATTCCTTTTTCATATGAAATAAAAGGGAAAACGACCATTTTATTCCTTTGGCTTAGAGAATGTGGACAGTCATGTTCTCAATTTCACAGTTCATTGCATGGACATTTATTAGATTAGTGCTGGTTTAGAAACGCACCGTGGAGCCTCCCAATAACTTGGCAGTCACTTTCTGATTGCTTTTCGGAATTGTACTGTCTTGTTCTCCCAAGACTCTGACCAAGGTTTAGTGACTTCAAACTAAATGCTCCAGGCATAAATTGAATCCAACCCCGGCAAAGCTCAAGTTATTACTTTTCTCCACCTGATTATTATTCGGTTTTTCATTGGTATCACTTCTTGTCTCAGGGGCTGATGTTAGAGAAACAGATCACCGTTCCAGGCTAGGAGATTAACAGCAACATGCGTACCCTGGTTTGGAGGAGAGTCTCAATCCATCACTTTTCTGCATTGGACCCCAAACACCTGAAAATACAGCCCCAGTAAGCTCGTCTTTTACGTTTGGCTAACAAAAGAATTGCTCCATAGCCAGCTATATGAAGTGTGATTTGAAGGGTACTGGAAAGGTCCAGGCATAAATGTCATTCCCTGTACCATGCCCCTTATCTTGGAGTGCAGCTGATGTCTAAATTCCACCAACAATAAGTCATATTTTCCTTTCCATCTGGTTATTAAATCACATATTTCTGAGAAATTGAATACATGGATTCTACTCATCTGATCTTATCCAATCTAAGTTTCTGATCAGTTTTGTCTCCAGAACCTTAACCACTATTTTGCCTCTTAACTGGGGGGCAAAGTACTTACACTGCAGCCTGGTGTAGAATAAGTCCTTAATCATTGGTAGTTAGTAGTGTGGCTTTATTATCATTTTTTTCCTGGCCAATTGAGTTAATAATAATGACTAATATTTGTCAAGCATGTGCTATGCCAGAGATTGTTCTAGGACTTTGGTTTTCTATTTAATCATTGCAACCTCCCTATGAAGTAAGTGCTATCATCTGCCTCACTTTAAGAATGAGGAAATGAGCCGGGTTCGGTGGTGGCTCAGCCTGTAATCCTGCGCCTTTGGGAGGTTGAAGTGAGTGGATTGTCTGAGCCTGCGGGTTCAAGACCCGCCTGGGCAGCAAGACCTCATCTCTACAATAAATAAAAAAATCAGCTGAGCGTGGTAGCGCATGCCTGTAATTCCAGCTACTTGGAAGGCTGAGGCGAAAGGATCACCGGAGCCCAGCAGGTAAAGGCTGCGGTGGCCGGGAGCAGCCACTGCACTCCAGTCTGGGCGACAGAGTGAGACTCCAACTCAAAAATAAATAAATAAATAAGAATGAGGAAATGGAAGCAGAAAGGTAAAGCAACACAAAAGAGAGAGACAGTGGTAAAACCAATATTCAACACTGAGCATCTCTAGTAGTGAGGAATCGAAGGGAGAAGGAAGAAGGATGATTTCAACAAAATGAAACAATGCAGCCTTGAAGACAGGACTCACCTCAAAAACATTCAACCGAATTTGTCTAGACAAAAGAAAAAATTCAAAGACCTGTACCACCAAGGAACAGCATGAACCCTCTTTCTCCTAAGAACTTTTAGAGTGGGGTACATAATACCTGGCAGAGCTGAACATAGTGTACCTGGAGGAAGAAGATACATTAGAAATACGGTTCTCAACCTTTTGTTATTCACATCAGATTTATATGGTAGATGATTCCTATGGGGTATGCTTAGGTTTGTTTGTACACAAATCCTAGCCTTGACCTGTACGTCTCCCCTTTGCTCCTCCACTCAAGAAAGCATTCTGGAAATTAAGTAACATCTCTGGAGTACACAATTTTGGAGAGCATTATTCTGGTGTCCCAAATGGGCTATCTCCAAAGGTAAGCCATTGGGGAGGGCTTCAAGACAACCTTTTACCTTGACCTTCCCATGTCCTCTGCAGAATACCTGTGGGTGCTGTCATGCCTATGGCTCCATCTTGGGAGTTGGGAGACTTCTTGAGAGAAAAATAGGAATGAGGAAAAGGACAGAGGTAGGACTAGGAAACTGAAATCTTGCAAACATAATTCAGACATGGTGAGGAAAATGGTGGTCATATCATGTAGCCTGCTCTCTGCAAAGTTGTGCTGAGCTCCCAGACTCGGCCTGTGGAAGGGAATCCAGTCCGACCATTGTTCTGGGTGGGGGCTGAGCCTGGCCCAGCAAGCTCAAGGCACTGTTGGAGCAGCATCCCTTCCCATCTCTCTTGAGACTGCCCTGGCCCTTCTAGTTCCTGTTTTCCTCTTTCTCTATACTCCCATCCTACCTTTTCTTTTCTCCCTACTTTTTTCAGTCACCACTTTCCAGTATCAGCAGTGTTAGTAGTGGAGAAGCGGTGAGCGGGAGCCCACACTCCCCACATTATAACCTGTCAAGTTCCAACCAAATGTCCCAAGGTGGGTAATTATGACCAAAATGTACCACAACATGAAATACAAGGAGTCTTCAAAGGTTCATGGAAATGTGTATTATTTTTAAACTATGCATGAATTCCAAATTTTTTTGCCCCCAAATGAACTCACAATAACTTGTTGTAACATGTCTTAAAGAAGATCTAGTTTGATCACTAGCCACACTAGCACAAGGGTGGGATCGGCAGACACTGGACACTGCGAG
The DNA here is from genome assembly GCF_000164805.1 of Carlito syrichta. Classification (NCBI taxonomy): domain Eukaryota; kingdom Metazoa; phylum Chordata; class Mammalia; order Primates; family Tarsiidae; genus Carlito; species Carlito syrichta. Next base: position 514,798 of record NW_007257216.1, on the reverse strand, counting down.
GGGAGAGAGGAGCAAGGGGAGCACATGACAACATGCTGGGTACCTGGGTACCACCAGGGGGAGAGAAGGCCAGCTAGAGGCCCAAACTTCACCCACATGCAACTTATGTAATCAATCCTCCCTTGTACCCCATAACTCCAAAATTAAAAAAAAATAAAAATAAAATAAGATCTAGTTTGAGGCACTAAGAAGGGTAAAACATCAGTTTGAAAAGATCCCCTTTCAGAGCAACATGGATTCTGCTACAGTCGAAACAACAACCAGCAGTTGGGTAGAAAAATAGTGAACCCATTGATGCTTTATGAAAAGAGTCTAGGGACAATGCCCTATAAAGAAATTAGCAGTTTACAAATGGATAATTTTAAGAAGGAGCAAGACAATGTTGAAGATGAAGCCTGCAGCAACAGGCCATTCAACTCACTTCAAAAGGAAAAAAATTCATCTTGTTTGTGCTGTAATTGAAGAGGACTGATGATTAACAGCACAAACAATAATCAACACCATAGACATCTCAATTGCTTCAGCTTACGCAATTGTGACTGAAAAAGTAAAGCTGAGTAAACTTTCTAGTCAATGGTGCCAAAACCATTGTACCCAGATTAGCAGCAGACAAGAGCAGTGATTTCAATGAAAATTTTAAACAAGTGCCATTAAGATCCTGAAGCATTTCTTCAAAGAATTCTAACAGGAAATGAAACATGGCTTTACCAGTATGATTCTGAAGACAAAGCACAACCAAAGCAATGGCTACCAAGAGAAAGAAGTGTCCCAGTCAAAGCAAAAGTGGACCAGCCAAAAGCAAAGGTCATGGCAACAGTTCTTTGTGGATGCTCAAGGCATTTTGCTTGTTGACTTTCTGGAGGGTCAAAGAACAATACAATCTGTTTATTATGAGAGTGTTTTGAGAAAGTTAGCCAAAGTCTTAGCAAAACAATGCCCAAGAAAGTTTCACCAGAGGGTCCTTCTCCATTATGACAATGTTCCTGTTCATTCCACTCAACAAACAAGGGCAATTTTGTGAGAACTTTTATGAGAAATCACTAGGCATCCACCTTACAGTTTTAATTTGGTTCATTCTGACTTCGTTTTGTTTCCTTCCCTTAAAAAATCTTTAAAGGGCACCCATTTTTCTTCAGTTAATAATGTGAAAAAGACTACATGAATGTGTTTAAAACCCAGCACCCTCAGTTCTTTTGGGATGGACTAAATGGCTGGCATCATCGCATACAAAGTGTCTTGAGCTTAATGGAACTTACGTTGTAAAATAAAGTTTATTTTAAAAATTTTTATCTTTCATGCCATTTTCCATGAAGTCTCTGCACAACAGTTCATGAAATCAGTCACATAAATTATGAAACAGAGTTCAGAAATTTAGTTGCTATGCTATGACATGCATTTTGCTTGCCTAAATAAATGTGTGTGTGTGTGTGTGAGAGAGAGAGAGAGGGAGAGAGATCTATGAAGAGAGGCTTGTACCCCTTATCAGATTATCCTCCTTACTTCTGACTCTCTGGATTTTCTAATGAGAAATCTCTGCTTCCTTCTGTGCCTGCCTGGCCTTCCTTTACTCTTCCCATTTTCCCTGCCTCTATCACCCACTCACCTCCCCATCTCCTCTCTTCTCTCCTCCTTAGGTTCCCTCCCTCTCCTTACATTCTCACTTTTCTGTTCTTATTGTCTTATTCCTTTTTTGAAGCCACGATATGATGCAAAATGAAGATGACAAACCAAAATTCCAGCTAAAGGTCGATCTCTCCCTTCTAACATTTCCCCAGAGAGTTCTAATATGTATGCCATTTTCTCCTTTCTTAAAAAGCTTGTGTATACTTTAGTTGGAAATCGTGATGTGCCATAGCAAAGCTTTGATAAGTAGAAGCTATTAACTGAGTTCCTCAATTATCTGCAAATTTTGTGGTGCTCTATTTTTAGGAGAAAGTTAAATGACAAGAGAGCAAGCATAATGAGTTTTGAAAGGATACCCCTGAATTGTAAGCTATTGCCATAAAACACTGTTTGATAAATAACTTCAAAACTCACTGGTATAAATAAACATTAATTTTTGTTCACAGAATGGGTGGCTGATCCAGGCTACACTGGACTAGTCTCCAAGCTGCAGATTGCTTCTAGTTTTGTTCTATGAGTCTCTCCCCATCCTTGGATTAGTGGGATTCTTGGAGCATCTTCTTCTCAAAAAAAGAGGATAAAAATCCAACAAATTGTGCAAGTGCAATTCAGATGAATACACTCAGTGACAGCACCTTTGTAACTAAAAAGGTCCATGATCTGGAGTGGAAAAGCCTACATTTGACCTCTAGATCTGACATTGGACCTTGTTTAAATCACTTGACTTATAGATCTCATTTTCCTTGTTTTTAAATTGAAAATAATAAAATATCATGTATTTTTCTGATCATTGTTGCTATTGTTATACTATAACTATTATTAATCATTGCCAACACATTTTGCTTTGTTTCTTACTATTGAGCTTTTACTAGGCACTAGGGCTAAACATCTTCCATGGATTGAACCTTCATAGCAACCTCATGAGGTAGGTTAATGATCCTCATTTTATGGATTTGGAACTCAAGGTCTTGCAACATCAGACACTCTGCCCATGGTCACACAGCAAACAAAAGTAGACACCAGATGTTTGTTGAGGCAAGGTGTATTGAATTTAGCAAGGGTCTCAGCTATACAATTAGAAAAGAAATGGAAATACAAATATATAGCAAACTCGAGTCAAAACAGCTTATACATTTAACATTTTTACTGTTCTTAATTAGAATACCTAACACAACAACATTACCCATGGATGAGAACTGTATTTCATTGTTTCTGGATTTCAAAAAAATCTTGCTTTTTGCCACGAGGTGGCGCCCAAGGCCAACAAACTCTAACAAGCTATCTGCCCTGCTCAAAGGCAGCACAATTTGACCAGATACACTTGCAAAAATAGCCGGGGCGTGGTAGCCGGCGCCTGTAGTTCCCGCTACTCGTCTCACCTTGCTCAGACTGGGGGACCCAAGCTGGCAGAATGGATCACTGTCCCTTTAGGCTCCAAGCATCTGGACACCTAGGCCAATACTGGTATGATATTTGGAATGTTTTCATAGATTTATCATTTTTCCAAATCAAGTAAATGTACTTGGAAATTGAACAAACTCTCTTCTTTTTAGACATTCCAGAGTTTTCCCACCCCAGAAGTGCCTGACTCACTCCGTCGCCCAGGCAGGAGTGCAGTGGCACGCATGCTCACGGCCACCCCAGTGTCAACCTATTGGGTTCCAGCGATCCTTCCACCTCAGCCTCCCAAGTAGCGGAACTACAGACGCACGCTACCACGCCCGGCTAATTTTTATTTTTATTTTTTATTGTAAAGGTGTGGTCTCGTCAAGTTGCCCGGGCTGGTCTCGAACCTGCGGGCTCAGGCAATCCACTGGCCTCAGCCTCCCAAAGTGTTGGGATTACACACTGAGCTCTCAAGCCCAGTCAAGATATATTTTTATAAAAGTTGTTACATAATACAATACCGTTGATATTTACTGTAACTAAAGCGTTTACTTTTATTATCACATTTTAAAAATCTCACTATGCGACTCAAGCAGGGCCCATGGAACAGTATTTATTGTGGTCAAAACCTGCAGAATTTCAGGATCTGCTCTTGACCCACAGCTTTAAAGCAAGATTCCCAGAATCTGCTTTAAAATAAGATTTTCGGCCGAGCTCGGTGGCTCAGCCTGTAATCCCAGCACTTTGGGAGGCTGAGGTGAGTGGATTGCCCGAGTCTGCCGGTTCAAGACCAGTCCTAGCAACTTGTCGAGACCTCGTCTCTACAATAAATCAAAAATTAGCCAGACGTGGTAGCGTGTGCCTGTAGTTCTCGCTATTTGGAGGGTTGAGGCGGAAGGATCGCCTGAGCCCAGCAGGTCAACGCTGGGGTGGCCGTGAGTGTGCCACTGCACTCCAGCCTGGGCGACAGACTGGAACTGCAACTCAGGGAAAAAAAAAAAAAAGATGCAGCCACAAACTTCTGAGCACAGCAGGATTTCAGCCCCCGCTAGCACTACTGGCCAAGGACTCTTGTGCTGGGGTTTAATCTGCATATTACACAGGGCCGTGATTATTGCTGGTCCTGTTGTGCACAATCTCTCTCTTGCTCACACTCTCTCTTTTTCTCCCTCCCTCCTCCTTTTCCCCTTCTCTTTCGTTCACCTTCCATTCTCCTCTCTATGGTATGGATACCCACAGATTCATAATGTATATATACATATATGCGTAATATTTGTTTAAGCAGAACACAACCGCTTATCTTGCAAAAACGTCTGCAGAATCACTTTTTGATTTTCAGCTACTTGGAATATTTATGTCACATCCATTTGCCCTGGTCATCTCAGATGGGTTATATTCTGAATCCTGGGATAAACACACACCCACTCACAAACTCACTGCAAAAAGGATGAAAAGAATCGATTATGCATCCATCTCTCTCCCACCACTTTCACACCCTCCAATACAACTTGCATATTTCTTTAGATGCTTCGAGATCTTGTTTTAAAAATAACCACCAAATATTCTGAATGGTCTCGGCTTTAATTCTCATCTTGTTCTCCCTAAGCCTTTTCTGTCTGATGCCCAGCGTCTGAGGAATTAGGTTAAATCCTTCTAGAAAGCTCTGAGCTGGGCCAAGCTCGCCCACTTCGGTTACTCCCAGGGACGATGACCTCCTTGGTTTCAGGTGCCACCAGCACAGAGCTACATGTCACTCAAAAGAAGGATGACAGCAGGGTAAAAACAAATCTGGAGGAGCAGACAGAAAGAGGAATAGTTGGGGAAAGAGAGGAGGAAAGACAGGGTAGGGATAGGGAGAAAGGGGTACAGAGAAGGAGTGAATAAAGGTGAACAAAAGATAAAAGGAACACACAGAATAATCGCAATTGTTAAAATAAATAATAACAATACTCCTCATCTCAACCAGAATTAAATCCAAAGTTCTTGCCAAGGTCCATGCCTGCGCCTTCAGATTCCCCAGACTCTCGGTTTATCTCCCATCAGCCCTCAGGAGTCGCTCCTTCCACTGCCATGGCCATACCCATCTCACTGCGGTGACCACCGCGAGTGGGCTCTGGCCTCAGGGACTTCGCACTTGCTGTTGCTTGCACAGCCACATGCTTCCATGGTGTCCACATGACCTTCTCCTTCCCTTCACAAAGACTTCTGCTCAACCTCTCACCCTGACACACTCTCCAAAAAAACTTTCTAAACTCTCCTCCCCGACCCACTCTTTAACCATGTTTCATTTTCCTTCTCAGCACCTATCGTTTCCTCATGCGTGCTTATTTCTTTTTTTGTCTGACGTGCTGGATCCGGGTATCAGTTTCAAGAGAGCAGGGGCTTTGTTTTGTTTGCGATTGAGCCTCCAGCACCGAGGACAGGGACCGATGTCTGGTAAGGGGCAATAACCGTTTGTGGTTGTGAAGAGAGGGCTTTCTGGGTGTCAGACACTCTTCCAAGTGTGGCATGAATATCAGCCTGTTTAAGCCTCACTCTCACACCGAAGGGTAGGCTTTTTTATGAAGAGGAAACCGAGGCACAGAGGGAGAGGTAACTTGCTTAAGGTTTCCTTGTTTCCTTTCTTCTCAGACTTCCTGTAACCAGTGTTTCTCCACCAAAGGATGTTCCAGAACAGGGGGTGGCAAACTACGGCTCACTGGCCAAATCCGTTCTGCTGTCTGTTTTTGTAAAGACAGTCTTAGTGCAACACAGTTGTGCCCATTTGTTTATAGCTGCATATAACATTTGTAACTGCATTTGTGGACAATAGCAGTGTTGAGTAGTTGTGCAGGAATCATAAGGTCTGAAAAGCCTAAAAAATTTACAATCTGGCCCATTACAAAAGAAGTGTGCTGATCCCTGATCTAGAAGGTAACCCAATTTAAAATATACAACAAGCCAGGTTCGGTGGTTCAGCCTGTAATCCCGCGCCTTTGGGAGGCTGAGGTGAGTGGATTGCCTGAGCCCACGGGGTTGAGACCCACCTGGGCAACTTGGCGAGACCTCATCTCTACAATAAATCAAAAAATCAGCCGGGCGTGGTAGCGCGCGCCTGTAATTCCGGCTACCCGGAAGACTGAGGCCGGAAGGATCGCCAGAGCCCAGCAGGTCGAGGCTGCGGAGCCCGGGAGCGGCCACTGCACTCCAGTCTGGGCGACAGAGTGAGACTCCAACTCAAAAAATAAAATAAAATAAAATACAAAATAAAATGAAATACAAAACAAAACTCTTTGTGGTCATCTAGTTGAAGGTGGTGGTTTGATTATGTCTTTCTAATCCAGTGGGTGAGATTAGGTCTTTTCTATGCATTAGGATAAATTGAGAGAAAAGAATTCTAATCTTGGATGCTGTAAATATGTGTTCTCACTTTTGTTATGTTCCTAATTGCAGTGTGATCCTAGGGAATCATTTCATGCCCCTACATGTAATAATGATAATAGTAATAAGAGCTTTTGCTAAATACCAGCCTCTGTTCTTGGCATTTTACTGTAAAATGATACAGTTTGATACTCTGAGTTAATATCTTGGACTTTTCATAAATATTCTGACTCTGTCCTTCCAGGCACATGGTAGAATTGTGTGTTCAAATCCACTTGTAGGTAAACGTGGCCATGGGACTTGCTTTGGGGAATGAAGTGTTAGAGAAAGTGACACATGGAACTTCTGACCAAGTTCTGATAGCCTGTGCACCCCCCCATTCTCTTTGTCTTCCCCTCTACCATGGCAACTAGAAATATTCCAGAAAGTGGATGCCCTGTCAGCTGAGTCTTGAAATGTGGACTGTGCTAGAACAGAACCCCTTGTTGAAACCTCATAAACATAACATTAAGTTTTTTTTTGAGTTGGAGTCTCACTCTGTCGCCCAGCCTGGAGTGTAGTGGGACACTCACAGCCATCCCACCATCAACCTGCTGGGCACTGGTGATCCTTCTGACTCAGCTTTCCAACTAAGTGGAGCCACGGGTGCACGCTACCATGCCCAGTAAATTTTTTATTTATTGTGGAGACGAGGTTTCGTCAAGTTGTCTGGGCTGGTCTCAAACCCACAGGCTCAGGCAATTCACTGGCCTCTGTCTCCCAAAGTGCTGGGACTAAAGGCTGAGCTGCTGAGCCCGGCCTAAAGATTATCTTTTTAAAAAAAAGATTAGCTGGGCGTGGTGGTGTGCATCCTTGGGAGGCCCAGGCGAGTGGATTACCTGAGTCTGAGGGTTTGAGACCAGCCCAGGCAACTTGGCAAGACTTCGTGTCTACAATAAATCAAAAATTAGCCCGATGTGGTAGCATGCTCGTATAGTTCCAGCTACTTGGAAGGCTGAGGCAGAAGGATCACTGAAGCCCAGCAGGTCGACGCCGGGATGGCTGTGAGTGTCCCACTGCACTGCAGCCTGGGCGACAGAGTGAGACTCCAACTCAAAAAAAAAAAAAAAAGACACTGAGATTTGTGGCTGTTTGTTATTGAAGCATCAGCTAGACTCTCCTGACTAATAAGACATCCACTGAACTTCTATCCAGTCCAATTCTAGAGGTTTAAGAATTCCATAGCCTTAATCCTTTTCTTCTCAGGAGCAGAGTCTTTGTTTTTGCCATGGGAGGATATTACCTGTGATGTAGAGAGGAGGAAGTGACAGGTGTTATCTATATCTAGGGTATTTGGTTAGGATACAGGAAATGGACAAGCTCTTTTCAAATGAAGATGGTAACAATTCAGTTAGCCCTGTTGTTATTTCAGTTATAGTATAGGCAATCTTATTTCCAAACAGCTGCTCTTGTGGCCACTTTAAAATCTTATTCCTGTTTATTCCTTTGGTCTAAGGTTCTAAAGGCTCTTATTTAAATGTCTGTGCATGCACATGCATACAGATGCATGGCTTAAGGAAGGATAGAACATTAACTTACTAGCAATTCTTTGGGCAGCCAAGGTGAGTGGATTGCCTGAATCCACAGGTTCGAGAAGAGCCTGGGCAACTTGGTGAGACTTCATCTCTACAATAAATCGAAAAATTAGCCTGGCATGGTAGCTCACGCCTGTGGTTCCGGCTACTTGGAAGTCTAAGGCAGAAGGATTGCCAGAGCCCAGCAGGTCGATGCTGGAGTGGCCGTGAGTGTGCCATTGCACTCCAGCCTGGGTGATGGAGTGAGACGCCAACTAAAAAAAAAAAAAAGTTACTAGCAATCAAGCTAAACAAAAAAACAAAACTCAGTGCATCAAGTTGTATATTTGGAAAATAAGTGAACGGGCCTAAGAGAGGTCTATTCTGGAAAGAGGTGGAGAAAAAGTTTCATACACAGACATTCCCTGGAAGTGGAGAACCCAAAGCCGTCAGGGTTCAAGGTGCCTGGGGTTGCAGGGGGCTGAAAAGAGGAGAATAAGGAGGAGGAGAGAACAGAGACATGTTGGTCAATTTTGCATCAGATTAACATATGACAATAAATGTAATTTAATGTCCTAAAACATAATTTAAATGTCAGTTATACCTAGAATGACATGGTTTTCACATTTAAAAAGTAAAAGAAAGTTTGGCATACCATCATTTTTGTCCATTCAATGAAAAAATTTAACTGGGCACAAATAACAGATGGCAATAGAAATCATTTGCCTAATAAACAAGATGGATGGTCTTCATAAGTCATTTACATTTTTTCCCTTTCCAAGTTTTTTTATAAGAAAACTTTCAGATTGCATGCTTCCACTGATAGTACAGGACATCTTAGGTGTAATGTGGTCCTCCTGCTCATATTGAAAAACTTTTACTACATATAGGCATTGTATGGAATTATTTTGCAAGTCAGAAGCTATTTTGCATTGTTCTAGAATGGGCAGCTAGTGTCTGTTTTGAGATGAGCCACAGGTCATTGAAAGGTGTGAGAGGCCTTTTGTGTAACCAGCAAGACAAAGCCAAGTGGCAGCCACAGGAGAGTGGCTGGCACCTGAAAAGTGTATGAACCACGTGACTATGTGAGGCGCTGCCCCTATGGCCAATAGCAACAGCAAGCCTGCACTGAGTGAGGCGCCTCCTCTCCTCCAGGTCCACGACCCTCCCTCGAGATTGTCGGCCACAAGGCCGCCATGCTGCACAGCTTCTGAGATAACATTCACTTCTGCTACAGGCTGCAGAGGCTCTCTTCATGTGGGTACAGCAGAAGTGTGCTCCAGGGGGTTGTACAAAGTGGGCCCTAACATCTTAGGAGCGCCTCACCTCGAGGGCCATGGAGATGGACGAATTTTTACAAGGCATAGGCCGAGTTTCCAAGGCTAAATCTTCTGAGGTCAAGCCAGGAGCGAGTGGGAGTTCACAAGAAGCTGAGCCAGTGTTGGGAGATAGAGTGCACTTTGAACTCATATTATGTGTAGGAGACAAAGAAGGCTTTGGGGCAAGAACGGGACGAGGGGCTTTGAAAAGTGTCAGCACTCCTTCCCCTGTTGCAGAGTCAGATGAATAAAGAATCTTCCTGGGAAAAGTCCCGACGGTTAGAGTGACATATTTTAAGGTTCACAAAGGAATAGGACATATGGTTGACACATCACAGGAATTTAGAGAGATAAGAGGGTTTTGTGGGTTAAATGATGAGATTTCTCCCAATGTGCTTTCTTTCTTTTTTCTAAAAAAACCCAACTTTCTTTTACTTTGAGCATATATTTCTTTTATAGTCACTGTGTTAGTTCAGAATGCTATTACACATTACCATAGGGCTGGGCGTGGTGGCTCAAACCTGCAATCTCAGCAATTTGGGAGGCCAAGGCAAGAGGATTGCCTGAGCCTGAGGGTTCAAGACCAGCCTGAGCAATATAGTGAGACCTCATCTCTGGCAATCCTTCTGCCTCAGCCTTCCTGAGAACTACAGGTGCACACTACCATGTCCAGCTAATTTTTGATTTATTTTGGAGATGAGGTCTTGCCAGGAGGATTCTGCCAGGGTGAGGGGAGGGGGAACACAACATCAATAAAGGCACCTGATCTCAAACCAGGCAAAGTGGGGACCAAAGGGAGGCCCAAACTTTACCTGTATGATGTTCACTTGTATACCTAATCCTGAATTGTACCCCACATCTTTAAAATAAAATATATGTAAAAAAAGAAAAAAGAGATGGCAACATAAAAATAGATCATGAATATACTATAAATGATCTCTATTATGTTACAATAATGATAATCATACATATATAATTATATTATAATTTATTTACGCTACTTATTCATGGTCCTAAGGATTTTTGAGCATCAGCCATAGCATGGGCATCATCATCTCTCTCCTGACGTGTGTCTAAGGGTAGATGATATCGCTGGCATCCAGCCCATCAGGACACACAGCCTTCTTGTGTTTAAGAGTTTGGCGTGCCATCTTCACATCTGTGCTTGGTATATCCAATCCCTTAGTAATTACTGACTGAATTGAATGTTTTGATGTCCAATACACCTCTGGTTTGAGGCAAAGTTTTTATTACAGAAATTCATTTCCCTGGCCCACCAGCATTACTTTGATGTGTTCTGGTTTGAGATTTAGAGACCTAAATGCTACCCAGTTTTCTAAGCTTAAAATCTCTGGAATACCCATTTGAAAATGTGGACTTTCAAATTAATCAGTTTTTGACTTAATTGTTTGAACTCATAATACATCCAATAGCAAAGAGAAGACATCCCATCATGTTAGAAGTCCTGGGCAGGTAGGATTTTTTTTTTTTTTTGAGTTGGGATCTCACTCTGTCACCCAGGCTAGAGTGCAGTGGCACAGGCACTACAGGCGCCTGCTTACCACACCTGGCTAATTTGTGATTTATTGTAGAAACGAGGTCTCCCCAAGTTGCCTGGGCTGGTTTTGAACCCGCGGGTGCAGGCAACCCACTCGCCTTAGCCTTGGATTACAGGCTGAGCAAGATGGGATTTTTTTTTTAGCGTATGTTATTTTCTGGTGGTGGCAGGGTTTTTTTTATATCAGTATACACATGAAAAAATGTGAAAACAATTCACATTCATGTTTTATTTCCTTGTATGTTCCTCAACATTCTTTCTTCAACGTTTCTATGATTCCATGATTGTGTCACTTACAGAAGTTCTGTGAAATGCTTGAAGGCATGCTAAAGCATGTCATATAGCAAAGATGTCATATAAGACAAAGGTGTCATGCACACAGCTAATGTGAAGCATTTGGGGCATAAGTAGCACAGAGTTATCAATAGCAAATAAAAACAAAATGAACAACTCATTTTTTACTAATTGAAAAGTGATTTTCCACAGTACCCATAAACTAATCACATTTAGTTTCCTCTACAAGATAATCAGAAATGCAAAAAGAAATATTAGACCTAAAATGGTAGTAATTTCTAAATTTGGACCTAGAAGGAAACTTGAATTATATGTTATTAAACTTATTTATGGGTGAAAAAATTGATATCTAGACAAACTAAAGGCTTGTGGAAGATCACCCAGGCAGTGGAAGAGCCAAGCTTAGAACCCTGGTCTGTTAGTTCTCAGCCAAGTATTTGTTTCTGTAGACTAGATTGCCTTGCTCTATCTCCAGCCAGGGTTTGATTTCAGATGACCTCTCTTTTCTACTAACATGTGCTTCATGGTAGCCTCAGGATTTGGGTGGCATCTTGACCTAAACCTTAACAGACATAGGCTTCCTTCTGATCAGGATAAGTGGTATAAAAAGCCCCTGAAAATGAAACACTATTTTTCTGGCTAAATCCACATGATAAAAAAAAAAAGACCAACAAGTATTAAAGTATGAAGATATTGGATTTTAAAAAGCACTGACATGAAAACTTTGATTCATTTTCATGAGCATTTCCAAGCAAATTTTTCATTTTTCCAACTCTAACTCTTCAGAAACTGAAATGTTCACCAGTTGGATTTCATTTCAAAGTTAAAATTTCAATTTGGTGAAGTTGAGATGAAGAACTGAACTGACTCTTGTTTTATGATGACCTAAGTTTCCTATCCATGCCAACTTTTTTCTTTTTTGTACATTAATGATGTCTCCTTTTTTCCCCTTGAAGTTTTAACTCCATAAAACACCATATTTAACTGTTCTACTTGCCATAGCCTAAATAATTATCCAATCAAATAGTTCTGCGTAGCACAATACCTCCTCTCAGAAAGCCAAAAACATAGATATGGAGCAAACAAAGTGCAACTGTGTTAAAGTTGTTTAATAGCCCGCCATTGAGTAGCCCACCAATAAGGGGGGCCAGAGGGAAAGGGGAGGCGGTGGAGGGCATAGACATCCAGATAAAAAGCAACAATTTTGACTTTAGAAGCAAAGTTAAAGAAAAACTCCTTTTTAAAAAGGCTACTTGGTATAAGTGTGATCTAATAATACAGGCTCCAGCATCAGCACTCCTCAGGGAGAGAAAACTGTCTTATCTAGAAAAGTTAGGTAGAAAAAGTTAGGTAGGTGGATGACTGTTGCTATGGTGACTGTTGCTATTAGCTGCCCACAGAGAAGCTCTCTGGGAGTCTCCATGATAGAGGAGTGCCCATTAAACAGGTGAGAGCATCTTACCAGTCCAGTGAGACTCGAGGATTCTCATTGGTGTGGCCCCAGAGTCTTAACATCCTTAAAATAATCATTCATCATTAGGAGGTTAATTCTTTGGTAGTCAGGAAAAAAAAAAAAAGAATCTTGGTTGGGGGCAGGGGAATATGGAGCTGTCTGGTAAAAATGGCCTGAAGCTAAGGAAGAGAGTTTTTAACAATAAGCCATTGATGATGAAGAATTTCAGAGATGAGGCAGAGAAGATATTAATGGAATTCATGGATGGATTTGAGGCAAAGCAGAATGAAATCAGATCAAGTGCCCCCAATACAAACAGTGTTCTGGCTTTTCATCTTTAGGCTTCTATAGAAATGTATGCTTCCCGGCTCTCGCATGTGCAAATCAGTTGAATGTCACAGAAAGAGATGTGTTCACTTTTCTATTGAGTTCTATAAAGTACTAGACGGAGGGATGTTTTGAAGTGAAACTATGACTTTTTATTTGGTAAGATTCATTTATTGAAAATGACAATGACCTTAGGCTGTAATATATTGCTGAATAGTGTTTCAATGGTGAAAATTGAAGTCTTTGAGATTTAATTAGTCACTCCCAAATGATGCTCTTCTTTGATGGGAAATCAGATCTTCATTTTTTAACTCATTGTTAGGGTATCTTTCCAATGTATTTGATGAAGCTTGTGCAGGTGACTCGCAGATATTCATGACCCTTCTTATGATTTTATATTTCTAACCCAAGCCTAACTTTCTAAACCAGGGTTAGTTGCACTGTTTCTTTTGGTAATTTTCAAAATTGACATGCATAGGCACTCACTGAAAGTCTGTTAAATTGTGATTCAGAAGATGTGGGACCCAGGAACCTGCACTTGTGACCAACACTGTAGGTGATTCTGATGCAGTTGACCACCAGTGACACTTTGAGAAATGCTACCTGACTTCATCCCCTTCTAATTACTGTTCCCTCTGCTCATCCTGCACTCCCTTCGATTCCCATTGCCAGGCAGAACTCTTCAAGGTCCACATGGGAAACTCAAGTGCCCCAAACTTTCTCAAAGGCCATTGTATATGTTGACAGCACCCATCCAACTACAGGCCCAATGACTCCAACTCCAATTCTTTCATCTTTTAGAATCAGTCTCTCATTCCCCCTGCTGTAGTATGTCTTCCAGATCAGGAAAAGTGAGAGAGAGCTTGGCAATAGCTTTTCTTAGGCAAGTTTCAATCACCTCTTTAGCTCTTCGGTTCATCAACTACAAAATGAGGCAGATGAACAAGATCAGTGTTTCTCAAATTTGTTTGAGAGATAGAGCACTTAGAAGTCTTTGTGGCCGGGCTCGGTGGCTCAGTCTGTAATCCTGCGCCTTTGGGAGGCTGAGGTGAGTGGATTGCCTGAGCCCGTGGGTTCGAGACCCGCCTGGGCAGCGAGACCTCATCTCTACAATAAATCAAAAAATCAGCCGGGTGTGGTAGTATGTGCCTGTAATTCCGGCTACTCGGAAGGCTGAGGTGGAAGGATCACCGGAGCCCAGCAGGTCAAGGCTGCAGTGGCTGGGAGCGGTCACTGCACTCCAGTCTGGGCAAAGGAGTGAGACTCCAACTCAAAAAAAAAAAAAAAAAAGAAAAAGAAGAAGTCTTTGTGGAATGCTATAGAATATAGAACTATTTATATTTTCAGGATATGAATCAGGATCAATTTTACCAAAAGTAAGTTTGGCCACGCAAGGCAACATCACAGCCATGACTACATGAGTGGCAGACTGACTTTCCCAAAGATAACCATACCCATTTAGATGTCTCACTCCCTAGCCTTCTTATACTGTGACTGACACTCCTTTTATTGAAAGGTAAACCTATGTTCCCTTCCCTTGACTCTGAAGAGGAATTTGTGACTGCCGTTATCTATAGAGTATAGTGGAAATGACATTTTATGACCTCCAAGGCTAGGGCATAGAAAGAATACTGGTTCCATCAGTCCCACTACCACTTCCTCCTGCTCCAGTGGGTCACTGTTGGGGGGCTTTAAGAGGAAAGGTGTGACATTAGGTTTTAAAAAGATAGCTTTGACAAGTTCATGGAAATGGCTTGTATAGCCAAACATGGAATCTGGGAGACCTGCAGGAATTATTTTAGGAAAGAATTTGTGATGTTTTGGACAAAACTAGTAATATTGGAGATAAAGATAAGTGGATAAATTTGGGAGATGCTTTGGAGTAAAAGTTGACAAGATCTTTCTACTTCTGCTGCCAGTGGAATTTTTTATGGGAGGTGGTGATCAAAAGAATTCTCTTAGCTTTTTGACTTGATTACCTGGTTGGAAAACAGAAGCATTTACTGAGATGGCTAAGGTAGAGGGAGGAGTCACTTTGGTCTGGGTAGACACAGGAGTCATTAGTTCTAACCTGGCCATCCAAGCAGATATTCAAATCCAAAGAAGGATATACACATCTGGAGTTGAGAAGAGAAGTCAAGGCTAGATACGTAAATACAAGCATTGTTGGCATATTGATGCTATTTAAAGACATGGATTAAATGAGCTCAGAGAGAATGGTGGTTAGGAAGGTGAAGTGAATAAGAAGCAAAGCCCTGGACAACCCCTGTTTGGGGAATTAGTGGAGAAAGTGAAGCTAGCATAAAGGAGAAAGAGTAATATCTTTTCCTTACCCATTGCTAGGGTCTTGACTAGTACTCCTATAACAAAAGACAGATCAGCAAGAGATAAGTATAACAAATTTATTTAACCAAAGTTTTATATGACACGAGAGCCTTCAGAAATGAAAACCTCAAAACCCAGGGAAAATTATGTATTTTTATGCTTAGGTTTGATGGTGAATAGACAGTCATGTAGAAGTATGATTGAACAAAAGGGGAATGACTTAATGGTAATAAACTGGGGATGGGGTTGGCATGGCCCATCTGTTCAGATTTTTCTTTGGCTTCCAGGTATAGGACATGACAGACACTTGTCCTAGGAGGGTTTTGTGACCTATTTTTTAGGGGTGGTAGGTTAGAGAATTCTTTTATGGCTAGCTCTTACACAGAAAGGCAGGGAAAAGTTGGAAAGTGATTTTTCTGCTTCTGTTGTTTTTTCAGTTTCCAAAGTACAGTACTTTGAGGTAGTGTGTTCTGAGTCCCAACACCAGCAAAGGAGGCTGAGAAAGATGCCACTAATGCAGGAGATTTTGGAGAGTTAGCCTGCTTGTACACTGATGGCAATAAATGAATATGGAGAAGAAATGGAGGAGTGGAAAGAAAGAACCACAGAAGGTGAAAGCCAGGCACGGTGGCTCACGCCTGCAATCCTAACACTTTTGGAGGCCAAGGCGAAAGAAGTACCTGAGCTCTAGAGTTCAAGACCAGACTGGGCAACACAGCAAGACCTCATATCTACAAAAATAAAATAAATCAAAAATTTAAAAAAATAATGTGAAAGAGGAGAGAGTCAGGGCACAAATGGAGGGTTGGTCTTTCAGAGGAGCAGGGAAACTATCTTCATAACCAGAGGAGAGGATAGACCATACCTGTGCAGAGGCTGCAGATTGGTAGATTTGATGTCGAAAGATGAGAGAGTTTGACTTCAGTCCCTTGCTCTAAAGCCTCTTGCTTGTCTTTATAACCTTATGGAAAACCTTATGAGTTTGTAAAACTCACCTGCTCCTTGGAGAATCAGGAGTTCAATTTGGCATTATTTGAAAGTATCCTTATTGAGAAGAGTTCACAAACTCAGAGCTAAGACTGGTTCTGAGTAAATGGCTGGTACGTAATGCTTATCTTTAGAAATATCTCCCCCACACTCTTCTTCTACCTCCTGGTCTCTTCGTTTAATGTTCTCAAAGTCTTTTGATGACTCAGGTCAAAAAAAAAAAAAAAAAGAAAGCATTCGATAAGCTTATCCAAGCTGGAAAGGCTATTCCAAGCTGGAAAGGCTAATTGTCACCCTTCTCAGGTCTATTTACCTTTTTAAAGAGAGTTCTGGAAAAAGAGAATACAGTTCTTAATACAAACCCTCAGTGAAGAAAATTCAGTCAGGGGGAAGATTTGTGGGGGATGACTTTCCAAACTCAAATTGTAGCAGGGACAACAATCATCAAAGACTTACAGGCTTGAAAACAAAACATCAACCAATCCACTGTACACAAATCTGATTACTATGCACAGATGCCTTCTGTTTTCTCTTTCAAGGATTTAGCTTTGACGTGCTGTGACCAGTGTAAGAGACAGAGGGAGGAAGGAGGAGGAAAGGGGAAGAGAGAAAATGTATTCTTTCACATCATTTATTGATTCCAGCAGGCTATGTCATAATACTTCTCTAATCGTCAATTTATATATTTAGTGGCAACTCTGGATGGAGTGTTCAAGCATTGTAATTATAATGTATTCTAGATCAGAATGGAGTTGGTTTGGTTGTCACCATTAGTTATTGCACTTGTCTTGAATAATAAGGTTTAAAATTTCAGATAAAGCATTTATGTGTGTTGTATCAGAGGCAAAATATAACTTGGCAATTTCATAATAGGGAGAAAAGCTGAATAAGTCTAACAGTAATAGCAGTAAAAATAAAGACAATAGTAACAGCTATCATATTGAGCACCTACTGTGTGCCCAGCAGAGTTAGTTAATTAACATTATCCTATATAATTATTCTCATTTCACTTATAGATTTTTTTTAAGTGTCTATGATTTCATAAAATAAATATCCATAGAGGTTGCAGATATTGGAAGGTTGGAAATAATGTGACCCTTCAAACTCAGAAAGGCCGAGTGTCTGTGGTCTTTAACAATGGGATTGGCCAAGTGCAGAGTGCGTGTGCTATGTTGATTTCTGCAACAAGTGTCCCTTCTCCACTCAAACCAAATGAAGCAACACACCAGTTGTGTTTGCCTTTTGATCTCAGTTCTACAGCTTTGAATTGTATCTAGACTTCATTGATGGTGAATGCTATATAATGAAAATAATGTGTAGGTCAAACTCCCTTTATGACTGAGTGTGCCCACTCAACATAAACCTGCAGGTGGCCTCTTACTGTTAGCCAGCAACTCGCACCAAGAATATTATATTTCAGCAGCTCTGATGCACAGCAGCGGACAGCATCTGAGTCGAAACACTAGTGTTTGGCTCTCATCTCCATTTATTATCTGTGTAGCATTGGGCAAGTTCCTTAGCCTTTCTTATGTTCAACTTCCTTATTAGTAAAGTAAGGGAATTCTGACCTTCTTGTGAGGATCAAATCAGAAAATATGAGCACTCATACTTTTTAACTAAGAAAGAGACATGGAATTTCTTGGCTTTGGAAAGTACTTCTAGGTTTTGGAAGAAGTGGGCCAGGAAAGAGAGAGACAGAAGGGGAGGGAGGCAGAGATGATGAGGGGGAGAGAGACGAAGGGGGGAGGACAAAGAGGGGAGAGACAAAGGAGGAAGGGGAGAGGGTAGTGGAGGAAGAGGAGGGAGAGAGAAGGAAAAGGAGAAGGGGAAGAAGAAAAAAGACATGGAAACACATGTTATAATGATGAATTTGTTATTGCAGATTTCATCATCACCTTCTTGGGGAAAATATTAGTGAGGAGGAAAAAAAACCTACCTGATTTTGGATAATCAGGCTCTGAATAATTGAGAGAGTTCGCAGTTTCTGCAGCATTGTTTCATGCTTGTCAGTGAGTGGGCCAGTGGAATGGACATACAGGCTGGCATGGTGCTCCCAGCTCCTTTGCCCGACCCCAAACACAGGTACTGGTGTTTGACCATGACTTCTTAATACCCAAGCTTCACGAGGTCCAGGCTAATCTGCTCTGCATTCAATGCAGTATACTGTGTATATACTCATTGGGTAAACCTCACACATGTTTAAGTTATAGGTCTGTCACACTTTCTAATGAATGAAGGGAAAATGGGGCCACCTGTCTGCAAACATCATTTACTTGAAGCAGAATTAATAAAATATTTCCACTAGAATTTCTGCAAAAGTGTCAGTGGGATGATGTTTAGGCTATGAGTTTAGAAGCAAGCAATATTATCATTATTAAGTGAAATCTTAATTTTTACTGGAGCTTGTTTTGCCCCTATGAGTTCTAAATAAACTTGCATTTGAACTCCCATAAGAATTAATAAAATAATAATAATAATAAAAAGGGCTTTCATTTTTGTATTGTTCTGGATGCTACTGCAGTGGAATAACTAATCCTATCAATCAATGCTTGTGATATAAAGGCTCTAATTTCTTTTACTCTCCATCAGAAACCACATGCCTAGGGGCTCATTAGTATAGGACAGATGCCGATACCATTTGAAAAGAGTGTGGCAATGGTGAATTAAATGCTTTATGGGAATAAATGGGGTCAGCAGCCATCACATACATTTACAAATCCTTGGCCTTTCTCCTTAGTTGGGGAATGAAATGAGGTGGTTTTCCCAGAGGCCACCCTGTCACCTTCACTGCAAAGGAGGTGAGATTCAACTCTCAGCCAGGAGTGAAGGTTAAGAGTGGGCACCCGAATTGGTCCAAATATTGGTGTGAGGCTGAAAGCTGAAGATTTCTAATGAACTCAACCCACGTCCCTTTCTGGGCACCATCACCTGGTTAATTATTTCCTTTTATGATTTGTCAGGTTATTGGAGAGGCACCACCTCTGGAAACAGCAAGATGAATGTTTGTATCAATTTACTGAAGTCTGTCTGTCTTCAGGCAAACAGGAGTGCAGGGAGGATTGCCAGGGGGCTAAGAATGGGGCAGGGTACAGGGTTTGGCTATTTGATTTTTTGTTTTTTTGGTTTTTTGAGTTGGAGTCTCACTCCATTGCCGAGGCTGGAGTGCAGTGGCACACTCACAGCCACCTAGCATCAACCTGCAGCACACGCCCTGGCTAATTTTTTAATTTATTGTAGAGATGAGGTCTCGTTCCGTTGCCCAGGCTATTCTGGAACCCATGGGCTCAGGAAATCCTCTCACCTTGGCCACCCAAAGTGCTGGGGGCTTACAGCTTGAGCCGCTGCACCCAGCCGGGTCTGGCTATTTGAAATACAGCAAGTGTGTTTGCTGTGGAACGAGGCCTCTGATATTTTGATGCAGGGCTAATTGGGAACTGAAAGCCTAATGTCTGGAGCAGAGCCTGTTCTTAGGGTATTAGCCTTGCCATCTCCACAAATATTCCTGAGATCAAACTCATGCTCTGTCCATGAATCAGCCTATAGGGAACCACTTTTCAGAAGGTAAAAGAGTCAATGACCAAAAGAATACATTTTTTTTCTCTCTCACTGTGAAGGAAAAACTTTCAGATTCCATCTTCAAAACAGCTCAACACCCTGACCTGCTCTGTCCTGTGACCTATCACAGATTATTTCTTTTAAACCATCAGTTTCTACCAAAGTGCAAGACAGGGACAAGAACATCAAAGGAAGACTTTGACAGCATGAGTGCATCAAGGACAGCCCTGACGAAGCAGCAAAAGGCATAACCTTTGTCCTGAGCTCAGATTTTTAAAAATAGTTTCTTGCTATCTAAATTATTGCATTGGGGGTAAATTTTTTCTTTTTTTGAAGTTCATTCCTATAAAATTGTTTCTATAAAATCAAAGTCTCTAGGAAAGAGGCTTGTTTATAGAAGAATGTTTTCTTCCTGAATGTACAATAAGTATTATTGTACTACTTTCTTTAACATGAAGTTCCCAGGGACAAAGACTGGGTAATTGCTTACCAAAACATTTCTCTTTTTCTCCTGGACACACAGCTAGGTGGCATTTCCCAGGCTGTCTTGGAGGAAAGAGCAGCTATAAACCTGAGTTCTTGTCAATGGAATGTGGACAGAAATGATGTTCAAAGCCACCACCACCACTATCACCAACACCAGGCCTGGCCCATAAAACCTCTTTTGCAGTCCTCCAGATTCCCTCTTTTCCTTGTTGATGGCTGGAAATAGAGAAGTCAGGAGTTGTTGGGGAGGTGAGTACAGGCTTTAACTTGGGTCTATAGACCTCAGTCTATGGCTAGAATTCAGAGGATCTGAGACCTTAAATGGGGAAAGAAGTACATCTTTATGCTCCCTGGTAAAATGAAATTTAGTGTTTTCTTCCATTATAACTTAAAACAACAAACCATAGCACAGTTAACAGTACCTGTGACTTTGTCACCAATAGAAACAACATCATCATATAATGTTACATTTGTTGATGGGATCATAAGATGCTGTGTGGTCATCTCACTGTGACATTGTGGTAGTTATTACACCTGCCTCTGGATTTTAATCTAATAGGCAAGCTCTGATATCACAATTTCTTAAATATTTAGATAACTATATTTCAGTATTATTCATTTTGCAGTGCCAAGTAGTTCATTTTATGCATTTAAATATATTATTCTGAGGGGGTCCTTAAGTTTCATCAGGCTGCCAAATAGGTCCATAGTACAAAATAGTTTGATGCCCTGTCTTGGGGGTGGTGCATCCACAAGACGGAGAAATCTTGGATCTCTGAATGACTGCTTGGAGCAGACCCCTTTCCTTCCCTCTCCTTCTTCTTTCACTCCCCCACCAACCTGCACTAAACTGAATGAGAAATAAACAGAGTGTTGGGATGGCTTGTTTCAGCAATGACTGACACAATTCTATAAGGAGGTAAGTAGGGAGGAAGTTAACATTGTGAACGTTGATGTTAACATTTTGACATTCAACTTACCTCCTGGGTTCAAGCAATCCCTCCATTTCATCCTCCTGGGTAGCTGGCACTGCAGGCGCACACCTTCATGTCCAGTTAATTTTTAATTTTTTGGTGGAGACAAAGTCTCACTATGTTGCCCAGGCTGGTCTCAAACTCCTGGGCTCAAGCAATCCTTTCACCTTGGCCTCCCAAAGTGCTGGGATTGCAGGCGTGAGACACTGCGACTGGCCCTGACACCAACTTTCTCACTCCAAGTGGCAATCATTTAACTGCTGGACTTTCACCTTTTTTTCCTCAGTGAGGACTCCCTTATGGTTCAGAAGAATGAAAGCAACTTATTCCCCATCAGCCTTAGATGGAGTACTCCTACAGCTATATCAAAGTTCAGCTTGTGAAGGGACATAAACAATCAAGCTGGTGTGGTTCAAGGATAAGATGTTTAATTGTTCATAAAACTGGCATGCAGTAGTATCTGCCCACATACACCACAGTTGTGTAAAATGACAGCTAACCAGCTCTGCCAGAGAGCACTAAATAGCATTCTAGCATTTTCTTTTAAAAATCATTGTTTCAACGCAGAAGCCATGACATCAAAATACCAATTTGTGTTTTAAATTGGTCTTAAAAACTGGAAAAATATTCCAGTGTGGTGATCAAATTTGGTAATTCAATAAGTTAGGAGAGTGTGATTACCGTGACTGAGCATATGCTTCTTGTTAGAAGTTTAGCTGGAAATTGCTTTCTCTTTCCTTTTCTTTTTCCTAATTTGTTTAGCAGAACATTTTCCTGTTGTTCTATTTTAATGGGCTCCTAATTATCTTCTAAGTATTTGCTTGGAAATTATTATACAACTGGTGTGTCAGCCTAATCGGGTTGATGATTACAACAATTCAAACCAAAATCACAGTCATAACATATGCAATTTGGTTTTAATATCAATGTATCTGTCAGTAGCTAATGCATCGAGGACTTTTAGCATTTTACATAGGCATATGAGCAAACAAAATACCGTAACTAGCATTCCTAGGTTCCTAACACTTAAGCTTCAAGGAATCATCTAACACTCTTAAATGTGTTTGTTCTTGAGTGACCTGAATATCTTAAGGGTATCATCTCTTTTTATTTTGGAGTTGGAGTCTCATTCTGTCGCCCAGGCCAGTGTGCAGTGGCACACTTATGGCCATTCCAGCGTCGAACTGCTGGGCTCCGACAATCCTTCCACCTCAGCCTTCCAAGTAGCCGGAACTACAGCAGGCACTACCATGCCTGGCTAATTTTTTTATTTACTATAGAAGTGCAGTCTCGCCAAGTTGCCTGGGCTGGTCTCAAACCCATGGGCTCTGGCAATTCTCTAGCCTCGGCCTCCCAAAGTGCAGGGATTACAGGTTGAGCCACCACATCTGGTCATTATCTCTTTTAATTTTTAAAATAATTTAATTTATTGTATAAGTAGATAATGCAATGCATATAGTACCCAAATAACATCTATAAGATCTTTCTTTATCAATACATAAAGAAATTTCTCCCTTTTCTGTAAAGTATTTAATTTTATAGATGTGTCATTCTCTGTTTAACTAGTCCTTACTAATAGATATTTAGTTTGCTTCCAACCTCTTGCTATTATGGCATTTCAATTAGTATCTTTGCCCAATAACATCATTTTGCACAAGTGGGCATGCATATTTAGTAACTAAATACCAAGAAGCAGAAAACATGAGGATTTTTAATGTGATAGATATCATAAAGGAGTATGATTATAGAGTAATGTCTTTGCAAGGACTACCATTAACTCCTCCACTAAGGAGAAACTCCCCCCCAAGAATTCTAGTCATGCAAGGACCCAGCAACTTGCTTGGCCTCCCTGGTACTAGCCAAAGGGCTAAGTAGATACAACAACCTAGACCTAAAGATGGTGAACAAAATACTTTTGTGAGACACAAAGGTGTTTGGACTAGGGGTGGGGAGGTGAGAGAGGGATGGGAAGCAGTGGGATAATGACATTTAGATTTAAGACTAGCTTGGAAATGCACAAGTTAGGGAAAGGGGACTGCCTGGAAAAGGTCATTGTGCACTTGTGGCGAGAGAGAGAAAACATAGGACCTGAAGTTAGATGACCTAGCTTTGAATTCTGCCTCCACCACCCACTAAAGCTGTGTGATCTTAGATGAATTAGGAGAGCAACACTTACTTCACAATGTCATTATAAAGGATAAAGAGACAATGCATGTGAAAATGTCAAGTAAATAATATGAACTTAATAATGTAGAATGTAAATAAATTTAGATTTCAACATGTTTAGGCACAAAGGAATACTCACTACTAATAGTTTACTACTAATAGTTCACTAGAACATCAACTACATGAGAGCTAGGATTGTGTCTGGTTTGTTCACTGCTATATCCTCTGTGCATAGAGTTGTGACTGACACTGAATAGATGCCCAATGAATATTTATTGAATGAATGAAATTGGAGTCACCTCTAAAAAAGCAGGAGAAAAAATGGAAATGTAAGGAAAGAGGCTGGTTAAATCTGTAGATATAGTTTTGGGAATTATGTGTTTATAATCATAGTACTAAACATTATTAGAGTAACCCTAACAGTGCAGGTATTTGAATAAACAAATGAGTGAATGTACTTCAAAGTGCTTTCAGAAATTATTTCATAAAGTGGATGAGCTCCCCAAACCCTAGAGGAGGGAAAGAAAAGAGTATTTTTATTTGACATATTTGTATTACAGCGACATGAGTTGTTGACAAAAGTTATTGCATATCTTATTTTTCTGTCCTTTTAAATGATTGTTTTATCCGTGTTTTGGTTAGCATAGATTAAAACATTCTAGTTGTCTGTTGTTGGCTACATGATTCTAAAGCCTGCTTTAAATGTCAATGTAGTTTCTGTCTCTGGAAATAGAAATGGGCAAGAAGATACCTCCTCAAGCATTCTCACTGATCAGGCATCAGGCTTTCAAAATTAAATGAGACAATTGGGTTAGATTATCTTGAATGCCCTCTTCTGCTCTAAAATTGCAGAATTTTGTGAATAAAAGCACAATGGGAAGAACAGGAGTTAATTTTTTTAAAAAAGAACCCAGGATTCCTGTGGGACAGAAGCCACGTTACACTTGGGAGATTACAATAAACACCTCACATTTACAGAGTGTTTACTAATGGCGAGGATTTGCATACCTGTTTCATTTAATCTTTACAGTCCCTGTAAAAGAATTGTTGGAAATTCTGTCTGGTGTCCAGCAGTTGGAAAGGAGGAGCTCGCTCTAAGCACATACCATGATTCAAAGCAGCAAAGTTGCCAACAATAGCGGGCTTTGTAAAAGTAACTGCTGCCCCAAATCAAAGAACAGTCTTCCACTGAGTTGAAAAGGCTATTAATCTAGGGGTGGTCTTTCAGCCACAGAGACATGCAGAGATAATGTCATCTTTGACTCTGAAGGAAAGGTTCTGCATGACACAGAAGCCTGAGTGGTTATGACTTCATGGAATAGGGCTTCTTTGCTTGACTTTCCCCCTCTGGAATCCATTTTTATTTCCTTAATTGGTGACATTCTTTCCCTTTCTATTTTCTCCTATTGTGGCCTGGCCTAAGAGTTCCTAGGTACTTCTTGTTAATATAAGGTATACACTAATAAGTCAGTGGTAGGTGAGGAATACAGTTTTCCAAGTCCATGGCCACACTAAAGGTAATAATAGCAAGACTTGGCTGGGAGCAGTGGCTCAAGCCTGTAATCCCAGCACTTTGGGAAGTTGAGGTGAGGGGATTGCCTGAGTCCACAGGTTTGAGAACAGCCTGGGCAACTTGACGAGACTTCATCTCTACAATAAATCAAAAATTAGTCAGGTGTGGTGGCATGTGCCTGTGGTTCTGGCTACTTGGAAGGCTGAGGTGAAAGGATCACCTGAGGCCAGTAGGTCGACACTGAGATGGCTGTGAGCATGCCACTGCCGTCCAGCCTAGGCAATGGAGTGAGATTCCAACTCAAAATAATAATAATAATAGCAAGATTCAGACAAACTCTGCTACCATACATTTATTGACAAGGAGGTTTAAAGGTATGCAGCTCAATTGTTTCAAGTATTTGCCCTTTTAGATACTCCAATCACTTCCTGTTTGAATGGTGCATTTGGCACAAGTGCAATAATATCCTAAAGGCAGTAGACGTAAGTGTAATAATATCCACCAACCAGTAGACTTAGTACTGCTTTGGAATCCCACCTTGGGAGCCATCTTAATGTATGAAGAGATGTATATTCTTAAACTTTATTCATTTGAAGTCAGGCAGTGTTTCTGTGCTAGTCCAGGCCAACTACGGTGCCCAGGCCAAATATAGGCTGTATCCATTTTTGTAAATAAAGTTTTACTGGAACACAGCCATGCCAGTTTATTTACACATTATCTATGACTGGTTTAAGACTATAGTGACAAAGGTGAATCATTGTGACAGAGGGTATATGGCCCACACAGCCAAAAATACTATCTAGTCTTTTACAGAAAAAGTTTGCTGACTCCTGCACTAACCAATTCACATATATTAAGCACAATTATTTTCACCAATGAAAACCCATTTCTAACATCAATTATGCTCATTAGAAAAACCTCTGGTGTGTATTAGAGATAAAAATAGCTGAAGTGCTTACAGTAGCTGCCTCTAGAGTGTCGTTTTCTGATTAAATACCAGATGATACCACTAAATATGCATATACTACTAAGATAATAATAGCCCTGGAGTATTTCTTAAAATGAACACACATTTATAGAATATTGTCAACTTGAAATTTTAAGAGTAAATTAGAGGCATTACAATGCTTCCTTTTATTGTTTCTCAACCATGTACAAAACTGCACCTGTACCCCCAAATCTATTTAAAAATTTTTTCATATGCTGAAAAAAAATTCCCTAATAGTTAGGATTAAACTTTCAGATACTCTCATATCGATAACAATATCAAGCCCAGAATTTGAGGCATAAAATGTCCAGTTGGATTCCAAGATAGAGCAGATTTATTATTTTACCTATTTTATAAGATACAAAAAGTGAATGCTTGAAATTGTACCTAATATTTACAGTTGCAGAACTGGCAGATGATAGAATGATGCTTGAAACTGAAGCTTCTCGTTTTCCAGGTCTTGGAGTCTCTCTTCTACACCATGGTAATCTTCTAGTCACAATGACTCATTGATCAGGTTTTTTTGAGAAAACTTAGCCGAGTTTAACTTTAGTCAATAGAAATATGTTCTCTCTTCAGAAAACAAATAGCATTCTTGCAGCTTTCTTTACAATTTTGCAAACTAACTTTACCTCCTATCCTCAAATTTTTTATTCTTGAACTTGTAGGGTCACCACTAAGTTGTGGAATTGATTATTAGAGTTGTGGGGAAATTTCCCATAGGAAAAAAAAAGGAACAAAGGTAAATGCTTAAAAATGGGTTGTTTCACACAGAACCAACCTTACTGCCCATCAAAAGCGGACTGGATAAAGAAAATGTGATACATATACATAATGGAGTATTACACAGCCACAAAGAAGAAAAAATCATGAACTTCACAGCACATTGGACAGAGCTGGAAGACCATAATACTAAGTGAACTATCACAGTGTACTACTAGGGGCACTTGTACCCCACATCTCTATAAAAATAAAAAATGGATTATTTCATCAACTACAGAAAATGAGACTCTCAGTTTAAAAGGAGTGTTTAGAGGACCAACTGACTTAGATGTCTCTAACTGGAGCACAATATTATGCTCCAGCACTAGTCATAGTATCATACATGTAGAAGAGGAAGAAGCTCATTATTAGGTCAACAAGTTCATCCTTACAATGCAGGGTTGTTCTTTCATCTCTGTCTCTTACCACATGAGGAATTCATTTGTTATGAATTGGTCAAGTGTTATTGGAGTTTGTGGTGTCTCCTTAGCCTTTTCTCTGCCGCTTTTCCCAGTGATTCTGACTCTCAGCTTCCCAGAATCTATTTTTTCCCCATCCCATAATATTATCATGGCCAAATCTAAGCCCACAATTGGGGGGCTGGTGCATTTTGCTGCTTCTACCCACAGGTGCTGAGTCAGAGATGAGAGAGCTCTTCCTCCAAGACAGTCAGTCCCTTCATTATGGCAGGGGCTCCAATGGGCTCTGGAAAAGAAAGGAAAGGGGAAGGCATTATATTCAAGAAAAAAGAACGTTAGGATACAAATGTTGGAAAAGAAGTTGGAAGTCATCTTTCCAGACCCCAGAGTTATTGCCTTTCAGTGAACTGGATCACAAGTCATAGAGTAATACAATAACCATAATAATTATGTCCACTGTTGGAGACTTTAAAAAATTCGAAACAATTTTAAGGCAACAGTATAAAGAAACAACTTAAAAATGAGTTCAAGTATGAGTCTGACATAGGAGGAGGAGCCTCAAAGTTGGGCTCCAGCCTGAGAGGTCAAGTGGGTTCCTGGCTGGGTATAGGAAAGATTTCAAGAGCACACCAACAAAGTAAAGTGAAGGTAAGTTTATTTATTTATTATTTTTTTTATTTTTTGAGTTGGAGTCTCACTCTGTCGCTCAGACTGGAGTGCAGTGGCCGCTCCCGGCCACGGCAGCCTTGCCTGTTGGGCTCTGGCGATCTTTCCGTCTCAGCCTTCCCAGTTGCTGGAACTACAGGCGCGCACTAACACGCCCAGCTAATTTTTTGACTTATTGTAGAGATGAGGTCTCGCCAAGTTGCCCAGGCGGGTCTCGAACCCGCAGGCTCAGGCAATCCACTCTCCTCAGCCTCCCAAAGGCGCGGGATTACGGGCTGAGCCACCAAGCCCGGCTTGAAGGTAAGTTTATTAAAAGAAAAGAGGAACAGAAAGAAAGTTACTCTGTAGGCAGAGCAACCCCTGTACCTTGCTGATGTTTCAGTTGAAAAATGAAAGCAAGTTTATTGAAATGACAGAGAGCAGGCGACTTCATAGGCAGAGCAGCCTGGGTTGGTCTACAGGAAGAATAGCAGTTGTAAATTGCTGGGGTTTTATTTTTATCATTATCTCTTGATTATATGCTAAGTAAGGGGTGGAATATTCATGAATTTCCTGGGAAAAAGGTGGAGATTTCTAAGAACTGTGGTTCCATTCAGTTTGTTACCATAAATGGGCAGAGTTGGAACTGTCACAGCACTGGAGGGAGTGTTATTTACCATGATAATGTTGTATAATGAATGTATAATGAGGGCCGAGGTCAGGTAGCACGCAAATTAGTTGCCTTGGTTCTGACTGGCTCTAACTGGTTCTCAACCACAACCTATTTTTCTATGTGGTAGCTCAGAAAACCAGACTATTCGCCTGTTTGGAGAAACTGTCTCAGCCACCTGTCTTGAGAAATTAGCCTTGCTGATCCTAGAAAACTAGTCCTGACAAATGAACACCTTTCTCAAATCCAGTGGTAGCTATTTACAACAACTGTCATGCTAGCAGAAGTCCCACTGTATGTACTGAGAAGACCTGAATCTGTTAAAGATACCTTCTCATTTCTGAACATCTGGAATTCTTCCATGTGAATCTTCTAGTTGACATTTTATGAGGCATGGAAATAACACTAATTTGGGTAGCAAAACAAGCTTTCAGAAGTTTGAGATTGAGATTAAATATTTATGATCTAGCCTCAGTAGAAAAGAGTAAAAAAAATCAATGGAGTCTCAAGTATGGGATTTTGAGAGAGATAAATTCTTCTTTTAAAGATAATTCACTTTTCACAGCAATACAATGTTAGGATTATATAGTGAGTAATTTAGGATGGATTGGTTTATCCTATAGTAACACACAGCCTCAAAATCTCATAGGCTTGAAACAACCCAAATCTACTTTTTTAAAATTCATATTACATATTAATTGTGAATATTGTCCTCACTCTGGGAGGACTGCCGAAGTGCCACTCTTTGGAACATTGTTGATCACTGTGGCAGAGAGAACAAGAGTTTTGGAAGGGCTGGAACTAGCAACCGAAGGCTCCAGCTCCAAAGTGCTGTTTGTTCACAACTCATTTGACCAACCCCAGTCAAGTGCCTGCACTCAGTCACAAGTAAATGGAAGGCAGACAGCTGGATATATTTGGAAAATAGGACTAAAATCTTCCACATAACATTAAGTTTGAATGGACAAAATTCGATCTGGTGTATGTTCAAAATCAGGCATGACCTATGCTTCTGATAATGATGGTAAGTTAACTTTTTTTTTTTTTTTTTTTAGAAAGCAGGATTTATTGAGAGGACAGAAAAGCTTCCATAGTGGCAGGGGAACTGAGGGGGTTGCCCTGCCCAGTAAGTTGACTTTTTAAAAGTGAACACTCAAAATAGCAAAAAGCCTCTACCCATTAGTTCTGTGAACTTGGAGAGTGACCATTGGAATCTCCTGGAAAGTTTAAAAATCACTGATGCCTAGATACCTACTCTTGGGATTCTAATTTAATTAGTCTGTGGTACAGTTTAGGCTTTGGGATTGTTTTTTTAAAGCTCTCTGGAGTGATGCTAATGTACATTCAGAGCAGAACGTTGTAGTCTATTCTGAGGGTCAGAGTTTTAGGGTGATTTTTCAACTCCAATATTATCTTCTCATCTATGTGGTCTTAAACAAGTCAGTTAACCTCTCTGGGCCTCAATTTTATTATTTGTAAGATTAAGTGGCACATATGTCTTCTACAGATCCTTTTAGCCTTAAAAATCTTCATAGACCACTGACTTCTATTTAGAAAAATGTTTCAGAGCTCAGGTTAATGTGTAAATGCAGCCAAATTACTTTGTAAGTTAATCTGGTCAAACACTTATATTATCAATAATGAAATAAAAGTAATAATTGGAAATAGCCTTCATCAGGTAAGTAGTTGTGTTTTTTTCCCCTTAAACCAGCCAGCCTGGCTGACTTGGGGGGAAAAGTCACAAAAACATAGTAACAAAAAAGATAAAAAGTTAACTTGCTCTCCTAGTTGTATGTGGACGGAGGGTGAACTTCCTGGCCTAAAATGAAAAAATTGTATTACCTAAGACCATTCAGATAAAAATAAATTTTAAAAAGCCACTTCCCTCAATTCTTCTTGCTGAAAATGAAAAAGTTAAAGGTTTCACAATTTCTTCACCGTGTAATCCTATCTCAGTGCTGTCAGTGTCTTAATAGCATATTGATTGGCTCACACTCCCACTATCTTTAAAGAAGCATTATTACTCTGTTGGGCCAAACATGAAAAACTACTTTTAAAGACCTTTTTAAGGATTTTTTGATTTTTCAAAAGCTTCTTGGGGGCTTATTGAGCTTCTCTGGCAGCTGGAATTAACTCTACAATGCTCTTTCTCTATTTCTGAGACAGTGAATTCATCTGAAGCCGGCAAGTTATCAATGACTCACAAGAGGGGAAAGATAAGAGGACCCTTGAGATAAATTAATGTGGTAATTAGTTACATGGACACCTGTATTTTTAGGCTATTTTGAAGTGAGGACATTTTTTTTTCTGCTGTTGCACTGGAAATTCATGATAATTATCAATAGTCTTTTAAATATTTGAAGTTGACTCCAGTATTAAGAGGCAGAAGTAAGGAGAAAAGAAGATGAATTGTAAAAATTAAAGTTTTTAGTGCATAAAATAGCATTATGCTGTTGTTCAATTATCGAAATGTCTGGCAAGCTGAAATAAAATAAAAATCTTTGTAGCCCCACTGAACAGTATTTATTCAATATCTATAACTCTCTTCTTCAATTATTGGAAAACAGCATCAAAATAATGCTTACTGAATGCTCAGAAAAATATCTGATGATCACACACCAAAATGTTATCACTAGGTGATGGTGTTGTACTTGGGTCTTTTTTCTTCTTTGGAATTTTCTGTGTTTTATCAGTTTTCTCTGTTGAGCACATATTCGTGTGTGTGTGTGTGTGTGTGTGTGTGTGTGTGTGTGTGTGTGTGCATGCGAGTGCGCGTGTGTTGGAGTCTCACTCTGTCACCCTGGCTGGAGTGCAATGGCACACTCACGGCCACTCCAGCATCGATGTGCTGGGCTCCAGTGATCCTTCTACCTCAGCCTTCCAAGTAGCCAGAACTACAGGAGCATGCTACCATGCCTGGCTAATTTTTAAAAATTTATTGTAGAAGCGAGGGCTTTGCCCGGGCTGGTCTCAAACCTGCGGGCTCATGCAATCCACTCACCTCGGCCTCCCAAAGTGCTGGGATTACAGGCTGAGGGGCATTCACCTTCAATGCACGACTTGGGCATGTAGAGGGCCAAAGTGCTGGGATTACAGGCTGAGCCACCGAGTCTGGCCAGGCATATATTCTTTAGCATCTAGATTTCATTCCTCACTGTGTTCTTAGGAAAATTACATAACCATCCTGAGTTCATTCTACTATCTCAAAATGAAGATGGTAATAGTATCTATCTCAAAGAATTATGGTAAATATCAGGTTGAGTCACCTGAAATGGCTGATATTTGATCATCTTTTGACCTATAAAAATGGCAATTTGAAATGGCTCAACATAATATTAAATAAACATTTAGCATTGTGCCGGACAAATACTAAGCACGCTGGAAATATTAAGTATAAAAGAATGCTAAGGAAATAAAGAGAGGACTAATTCACAAATAGAAAAGGCATAATATGTGAATTTTGAAAGTCAGGTTTATTGAGGTATAATTTACATGCAGTACACAGTTCTATACATTTTGACAAACACATCTAACTGGGTAACCACAGTCAAGATGTAGAACAGTCCTATCACCCCCCTAAAAAGCCACTGTGCCCCCTTGTGGTCACCTCCTCCCCTAACCCACAGTACCAGGTAACCACTGATCTTTTCTCTGTCCCTATAGTATTGCCTTTAATATGATTCCCCTCTTACTTTAATTATCCAGATGCATGCATTTATCTATTTCCTGTGTGGACAGACACCTACCCCTCCAGAGGTAGATGGGAAACTTCCTTCCTCTGGCTGACCACTATTCAGTTACTTCAGGGAAAGCCCCTAGCTCTGGAGGATGAAGGATGCAAGGTTCCAGGGTGTGTAGTGGGCAGCGGCTGGCATTTGCTGTGGCTTTATTCCATTTGGAGTTCACAGCTCCATGTGAACTGGGGCAGAATGTGCTTCGGTTGCCATTTTGGCTCCTTTTCCCAGGATAATACAGAGTTTTGAACTCTATAATTTTGCTGTTGGTTAAAACATATACACTTGCTTGTCAGAGGTCTCATTAGCTAAGGACCAATTTAAATTCTAGATCTCCCAGTAGTGTTTAATAAAGATCCCTCTACATGCTCAAGTCGTGCATTGTAGGTGAAGCCTGCTTTTCTTAAGGGCCAAGGCACTTTTAGCAGGATCTAGTTTGTGCTGCATGTTCTTTGAGGTACATTTTTCTTGTCTCCTTGACACCTCTTCATTATGGTATTATTTCGCATGAATATAACTTACCACTATATCTCATTTTTTTCAGACAAGTTTTTACTCTGTCACCCATGCTGGAGTGCAATGGTACGACCATAGCTTACTGCAGCCTCAAACTCCTGGATTCAAGGAATCCTCCTGCCTCAGCCTTCCAAGTAGCTGGGACTGCAGGTACACACCATCATGTCTGTCTAATTTTCAAATTTTTTTGTAAAGACTGAGTTTCACTATGTTGTCCAGGCTGGTCTCGAACTCTTGGCTTCAAGTAATCCTCTTGCCTAGGTCTCCCAAAATGCTGGGATTATGGGTGTAAACCATCACACTAGGTCCTGACCTTTATAATCCTGAAATCCAATTGTCACTCTCTGTTACAAGTCTCCAGTGCTCCTCTATGGAGGAAGGACAGTTTTCCTCAGTGAAATCTGGATCTTTATTGCCTTGCCAATAAGCCCTTCATCATCTGATCCCATCCAGATTTGAACACCACCATTCATAAGTTTGGTTTATTTGCTGCAAATAGATCCCAGTATCTAAGTAAAGAACCTGGAACTTCTGAAACATACATCACTAATTAGCTATAAAATAAATTTCAACAAATATCAAATTGTTGGTATCACAGACAGAGGCTGCATCACATAGTGGAGACGTTCTTGGACTTAGGAGCCCACCTGCCTTTGTTTGAATGATGGCCACTCTTCTTTCTAGCTCTGTGACCTTAACTTCTTTGTCTCAGTTTCCTCATTTGTGAAGCTCAAAGGCTTTGGTGAGGAAAACTGTCCTTCCTCCATTATATGACACTCTCCCAGGCTTCTCTGCCTTTGCACTTGCTGTTTCTGCGAATGAACATGACTTCTCCTTACTTTCCATCTGGAATCTTCCGTTATCCTTGGAATTTTAGAATCAAATCTTTGACTTCCTTGGGTAATGTCTGGGCTCCCTCTGCCTTTTTGAACAGACAAGGAATCTAGTTAGCGGTTTTGTTGTATGGAAGTTTCTGGAATCCCTGTCTTTCCACTAATCTATAAGCTCCCTGAAGTGGGAATAGCATCTAACATGCAACAAGTACTTGTTGACTGCTTATTACGAGCAAGGCATCATTCTATGCTTTTTCATATATTAGTTTTTTTATCTCCATAATAACTCAAGCTGATACTATTATTTTTCCTACTTTACAGATGAGAAGACTGAGCCACAGAATTCTATGAAATTTGCCTTAATTCACCCAGCTAGCAAGTGGATATGATAAAATTCAAACCTAAGGACTCTAGCTCCAGCATTCATGGCTTTTGTTTTGTTTTGTTTTGCTTTGTTTTGTTATGTTTGAGTTGGAGTCTCACTCTGTCACCCAGGCTGGAGTGCAGTGACACACTAATGGCCACCCAAGCGTCGATCTGCTGGGCTCCGTGATCTTTCCACCTCAACCTTCCAAGTAACCAGAACTAAAGATGTGCACTACCATACCCAGCTAATTTTTGATTTATTGTATAGAAGAGGTCTTGCCAAGCTGCCCGGGCTGGTCTCGAACCCGCAGTTTCAGGCAATCCACTCGCCTCAGCCTTCCAAAGTGCTGGGATTATAGGTTGAGCCACTGAGCCTGGCCGCATTCATGTTTTTAATCATTATGCTGTATCTGGAGTATAATTAACTAAATAGGCCAAGGCTTCTCAACCTAATTGGGCCTATGAATCACCTAAGGATCTTGTAAAAATGCAGATTCTGAGTCAGTAGCTCTGAAGTGGCGCTAAGATTCTGACTTTCTAACAAGCTTCCAGCCAATACTGCTGGTCTATGGACCACACTTTGAGAAGCAAGGCCCCAGATTAGTGGTTCAAAGTTCTGGGTTTTTTTTTTGTTGTTGTTGTTTGTTTTGATTTCAGTACCTTTTACACCCTTAAATATTATTTACTGAGGACTCAGTTATTATTATTGAGGACACCAAAGAGCTTTTGTTTACATGGGTTATATCTGCCAATATTTACATAACAAAAATTAAAACTAAGAAATTACAGGCCTGGTGCAGTAACCCACATTTGTAATCCCAGCACTTTGGGAGGCTGAGGTAAGAGAATTGCTTGAGTAGAGGAGTTTGAGACCAGCCTAGGCAACCCAGCAAGACCTTGTCTCAGAATACATACATACATACATACAATTAAAAAATAAAAAAAATAAGTAAATAAATAAAAATTTTAGCTGAGCATGGTAGCTTGTGCCTATAGTCCCAGCTAGTCGAGTGACTGAGGCAAAGGATTACCTAAGCCCAGGAGGTTGAGGCTGCAGTGAGCTGTGATTGCATCACTGTACTCCAGCCTGAGCAACAGAGACCTTGACTCAAAAAAAATTATAAAAATATTTTAAATACTTAACTGAGCCCATTACATGTTAATATAAATAACATAGTTAATGAAAAATGTTTTTCTTTTTTTTTTTTTGAGTCAGCGTCTCACTTTGTCACCCAGACTGGAGTGCAGTGGCACGCTCACAGCCACCCCTGCGTTGAGCTGCTGAGCTCTGGCAAACCTCTTGCCTCAGCCTTCCAAGTAGCTGGAACTACAGGCGTGTGCTACCACACCTGGCTAATTTTTTATTTATTGTAGAGACAAGTCTCGCCAAGCTGCCCAGGGCGGTCTTGAACACGTGGGCTCAGGCAATCTACTCGCCTCAGTCTCCCAAAGTGCCGGGATTACATGCTGAGCCACCACACCCAACCATTTTTCAAATTAAAAAAAAACTCGTGAGAAGAATGGCATTGTTTCACGTTTCTTAAACATCTGGTTTAGTAGAAGGTAAGTTCAGTCTCATATCTGCTTCTTCATTCAGTCTGTTGTGATCTGACATGACATGAAGTCTCTGGAAAACTTCACTATATACCTAGGAGGGAAGTTTAGCCAAAAAGATGGATGACATCTTAATATTATTGTAAGAACAGTTTTCACCCTACAGACTCCTTGAAAAGATCTTAGAGGCTTCACCTATACCACACTTTGAGAACCACCACTCTTAAGAATTCTAGAGTAATCTAAAAGTTGTTGTGTTTATGCCTGGTCTACTCAGGAAAACATTTAGTAGGTTCATTGGTTGCTTGATCTGAACTTCCCTTTGAGATCCCAAATGTTTCCTTAGAATATTTGCTTCTCCACTGAGTCTGTATAAGTTGATTCTTTCTACTGTACATGAGGAGCTGTATGCTCCTTGACAAACTTGTTTGTTGTCATTTCAGGGCTCAGCAGATATCGCTGTGTAAATTCAAGCCTCCAGGTTCCTTCTCTGAAAACACATCGCCTGAGTAGACCAGGCATATGCTTAGAAATTCAGTCATAAGAGTAAGGTATTAAAAAAATAGGCAAGAAAAGTGAATGTATAATATTTAGATATGTCAAAAGATGTTTAACAGTTTACATTTTATATTTTAAAAGTTGTAGAACCATGTTTGAACAAAAACTTTATTTTTTAAAAAATTTATTTATTTATTATAAAGATGTGGCATACAATTCAGGGTTAGGTATACAAACATTGATCATGCAGGTACCCTTGTTAATGAGGTATGCCCTTCCCTCCCCTAGCAGTTTCTCTCAACTGCCAATCCCACCCCCTCTCCCCTGACAGTTTTCCACTACTGCCAATCACTTTCTTATAGTATTATAATTGTTCAAGGTCACCTTATGAGTGAGAACATATGGAACTCAGTTCTTTGTTTCTGTGATAAATCACTGAGTATGATAGACTCCAAATCCATCCAATTTGCTGCAAAGTCCATATATTTGTCCTTTATGGCTGCATAATATTCCATTGTGTATATGTACCACATTTTTTTTTATCCAGTCCAGCTTCGATGGGCAACATGGTTGGTTCCATGTTTTTGCTATTGTGAATAGAGCTGCAACAAACATACGTGTGCAGGTATCTTTTTCGTAGAATAATTTGAGTTCCTCTGGGTATATTCCCAATAAGGGAATTGCTGGGTCATATGGAAGGTCGATTTCTAGCTCTTTCAGAAATCTCCACACTGTCTTCCAAAGAGGTTGTACTAGTCAGCATTCCCACAGGCAGTGTAGAAGTGTTCCTTTTTCTCCGCATCCTCACCAGCATCTGTTGTTGTTTGTTTTATTAATGATGGCCATTCTTACAGGGGTTAGGCGGTATCTCAATGTGGTTTTGATTTGCATTTCTCTGATGATGAGTGAGGCTGAGCACTTTTTCATGTGTCTGTTGGCTGCCCATATATCTTCTTTTGAGAAGTGTCTATTCATGCCTTTCGTCCACTTTTTAAAAAGGGGCTGTTTGTTTTTTTCCTTTTGGCGCATTTGAGTTCCTTATAGATCCTAGATGTTAGGCCTTTGTCAGATATACAGTTGGCAAATATTTTTTCCCATTCTGTGGGCTGTCTCCCTGCTCTCTTGATGGTTTCTTTTGCTTTGCAGAAGCTCATTAATTTGATGA
This sequence comes from Carlito syrichta, assembly GCF_000164805.1. Taxonomy (NCBI): domain Eukaryota; kingdom Metazoa; phylum Chordata; class Mammalia; order Primates; family Tarsiidae; genus Carlito; species Carlito syrichta. The sequence goes on along the minus strand of NW_007257216.1, from coordinate 477,769 downwards.
AGTCCCACTTGTCTTTCTGATTTCTTTTTTTTTTTTTTTGAGTTGGAGTCTCACTCTGTCACCCAGACTGGAGTGCAGTGGCCGCTTCCAGCCACCGCAGCCTCGACCTGCTGGGCTCTGGCGATCCTTCCACCTTAGCCTTCCGAGTAGCCGGAACTACAGGCATGTGCTACCACAGCCGGCTGATTTTTTTTGATTCACTGTAGAGATGAGGTCTCGCTGCCCAGGCGGGTCTCGAACCTGCGGGCACAGGCAATCTACTCACCTCAGCCTCCCAAAGGCGCGGGATTACAGGCTGAGCCACCGAGCCCGGCTTGATTTCTTAAGGTATTAGCCTTTAGGGTTCTGAATAGGAATTGGTTCTCAGTTCTAATTTCCATAAGGGTGCCTGCTGCGCTTTCTAAGATTCTTATAGTTTGCGGTTTTATGTTTAGATCTTTGATCCATTTAGAGTTAATTTTTGTGTATGGTGATAGGTAGGGGTCCTGTTTCAATCTTCTGCGTGTGGTCAACCAGTTTTCCCAGCACCATTTACTGAATAGTGAACAAAAACTTTAAAGACAAATATGGTAGGTGCATATAAAAGAAAATCATACTAGCTTGAAGTCAATATGTTAATACGTTCAATATGTTTTCTCTCAATTGAGAGAATCACAGCATCTCAGAATATGAGATGAGATCTCTGAGATCATCTAGACCCTTGCCATTCAAATGTGGCCTTCAGGTCAGCAGTCCAGGCAACACCTGGGACCTTGTTAGAAATGTGGAATCTCAGGAGCCTCCCAGAGCTGCTGAATCAGATTCTTCATTTTAGCAAGATTCCAAGAGTTGAGTGTGCACATGAAAGTTTGGGAAGTGCTGCTCCAGACCAGCCTCCCCACTGATGTAGAAATCCTGTCTGAAGTGCCTTCCTCCCAGTTACCCCCAGGTGCCCATCAGCCCTCATCTTCTAGCTTCAGAACTCTACTCTCTTACTCCACAATATACTTCCCAATTTTGATTGCACATTAAAATTATTTGGGGAGCTTTGAAAAATCCAGGTGCTGAGGCCTCACCCCAGATGATTAAATCAGAATCTCAGCAGAAGGAGCCCAGGCATCAGTATTTTATGATGTTCCCTCAAGTGCTTCTAAAGTGCAGCCAAGCTTTCATCTACTGATCCAGAGCCTTTCATTTGCATCTTAGGCTGTCTACTTTTTTCCTTGCTTTGATTTCCTGTGAAAATGCAAATATGCCCCCAGAAAGGCAAAACTGTTATCTCTCATTCACACTTTGCTTGGAAAGAGTTTTTTTTTTTTTAAAGCAGCATAAATAATGTATTACCAGCTCTCTAATATCATACACTAGTAGGCTTGACAATCCACACATTATTGAGGGATGGAGAGGCCAGGAGTTAGGGAATGAAATTAGAAGGGAGGATGTGAAGACAGTTGCTGAGGGGTGAACTTTGTGCCTGCTGGTGACCAGTTCTTGGTCAACAAAGCTACCTTGGGCAGGAAGGAGCTGGGCCAACCCAATAACTCAAAGTTCTCGTTTGGCCAGACCACTGCAGGTTTCTGGCCCTTTCCTTATTCATGGTCCTCAGGTGAGAGAGGTGTAGGAAGGTGAGATGCTCTAGAACTGCCAGGAGTGCAGGCTTTATCTGCTGGGCATGGGGGCCCCAGTCTAATCCTTGACCTGACAGGTCTAAGACAAATTTTGCTAATGTCATAATCTTGCTGGTCTCAAAAGTTGCTGGGTGTTTTCTTCAACTCAATAATGCTTTTGAGTAACAAGCCCCTTTGTTTGTGACATTACTGTTTAGCAAACAAAAATTTGAATTTTTGTTTGCAAGACTCAGGGGAAAATGATTTTGTGGACATGTTACTAGCTTTTAAATTATTTAGTTTTGCCGGGCTCGGTGGCTCAGCCTGTAATCCCCCGCCTTTGGGAGGCTGAGGTGAGTGGATTGCCTGAGCCCGTGGGTTCGAGACCCGCCTGGGCAACTTGGTGAGACCTCATCTCTACAATAAATCAAAAAATCAGCCAGGCGTGGTAGCGCATGTCTGTAATTCCGGCTACTTGGAAGGCTGAGGTGGAAGGATCGCTGGAGCCTAGCAGGTCGAGGCTGCGGTGGCCAGGAGCGGCCACTGCACTCCAGTCTGGGCGACAGAGTGAGACTCCAACTAAAAAAAAAAACAAAAAAAATTATTTAGTTTTATTTAGATAGTGCTATATTAGAATAATTGTTGTTTGGGAATATATTAATCATGCTAACAGTAATTCTGAACAGAGTAAGCATGTAGTCAAAAATTTAGGGAAAAGGAGAGAATGTTATTTTAAAAGGAAAATCAAATTACTACTACCCATACTCATATCGATGTACTATTAATAAAAATATAACACAAAATAAATAAATGTTGAGGTTTTAACATTTTAGATTCTATGAGTATCATTCACATATTAAAATTGAGAAAATTTACCACTTATAAACTCTCCTTTATACATATTCACTTTGCAAATTAAATAATTTTGCAGGCTGGGCGTGGTGACTCAAGCCTGTAATCCCAGCACTTTGGGAGGCTGAGGTGAGAGGATTGCCTGAGCCCACGGGTTTGAGACCAGCCTGGGCAACTTGCCGAGACCTCATCTCTACAGTAAATAAACAAATCCATTAGCCGGGTGTGGTAGCGTGTGCCTATAGTTCCATCTACTTGGAAGGCGGAGGTGGAAGGATCGCTGGAGCCCAGCAGGTAGACGCTGGGGTGGCCGTGAGAGTGCCACTGCACTCCAGCCTGGGTGACGGAGTGAGACTCCAACTAAAAAAAAAAATTTTTTTTTTGGTCAAATCAATAAACCAAAATAATTTAGATGTTGAAGATAAAAATCCTATCACACCTTCCCTCCCTTTCCCTGGTAGTCTAGCCTTCAAATCTGGATAAACATATTAGAGTGTTGTTTAATAATGAATCTGATACATCTGATAGCTGTATAGATGCTTAGGGGATTTGAAAAGTTGGGAATTTGAAAAGTTGACTATCAGTTCGTTAAATGTCCCAATAGGTAATCTTTAGAGATAATTTAATGTTAAAATTTCCTCTTTAGACTCAAAGTATTGTAGGAAGAAAGAATCGTGTTTTGGGTGCCCGAGGAGAGACAAAGAGTTTTAGATTATTTCTTTTATTTTATTTAAAAATGTATTTTCTTAATGTGATAAGAACACTTAACATGAAGTCTATTGTTTTATCAGATTTTTTCAGTGTATAGTACAGTATTATCATTCATGGCACAATGTTGCACAGAAGATCTCTAGAACTTACTCATGTGGCATAGCTGAAACTTGTATCCATCAGTTGGCAACTCCCTATTTCCTCCTCTCTCAGTTCCTGGCAACTACCATTCTATTCTCTGTGTTAGTGAATTTGACTACTCTAGACATCTCATCTAATGTAATATCCTCCAGGTTCATCCTGTCTCATATTGCAAGAGTCTCTCTTTTTTTTTTTTTTTTTTTTTTTTTGAGTTGGAGTCTCACTCTGTCGCCTAGGCTGGAGTACCGTGGCACACTCTTGGGCACCCCAGCATCGACCTGCTGGGCTCCGGTGAGCCTTTCGCTCAGCCTTCCACGTAGCTAGAGCTACAGGCGTGCGACACCACGCCCAACTGATTTTTGATTTTTGATTGTAGAGACAAGGTCTAGCCAAGTTGCCTGGGCTGGTCTCGAACCCGCGGGCTCAGGCAATCCACTCGCCTCGGTCTCCCAAAGTACTGGGATTATAGGCTGTGTCACTGAGCCCGGCCTTTTTTTTTTCTTTTTTAAGGCTGAATTGGTATTTCATTGTATGTACATATAAACCGCATGTTTTCTTATCCATTCCCTCTGCTGATGGATGTTCAGGTTGTTTCCACATCTTGGTTATTGTGCATAGTGCTGCAATGGTCATGGAAGTGCTCATAGAGTCTTTCTGCTTTCCATTACGGAACATGCAGTCTGGCTTTCACAGAAAATGAGACAGAGGAAGACAAGAGAACATTTTAAGAAAGGTAATTCTTGCCAAGCATGGTGCTTAAGCCTGTAATCCCAGCACCTTGGGAGGCTGAGGTGAGAGGATTGCCTGAGTCCAGGGATTCAAGACCAGCCTGCGCAACTTGGTGAGACCTCATCTCTACAATAAATCAAAAAATTAGCCAGGTGTGATGGCATGCACCTGTTGTTCCAGCTACTTGGGAAGCTGAGGCAGAAGGATCACCTGAGCTCAGCAGGTCGAGGCTGTGGTGGCCATGAGCATGCCGTGGCTGTGAGCATGCCACTGCACTCCAGCCTGGGCAACAGAGTGAGACTCCAACTCAAAAAAAAAAAAGCACAATAATTCTTCTAAGTATAATGATTTTGTTTCATTAATGTCATTTTTTAATTACATCTCAATTTTGGTACATACATTCCTCTTTTTTTCACCAGTTTACATTTTCATTTCACTTATGCTTTATCTTTATATTTGAAGACATAGAAATTGAAATAAAAGCTAATATTTTAGATTGAGTCGTTTTTCTACTCTTAAATGAAAACACTTGGAAAAGTTACCCTGTAGTGACCATTTTATTAAAATAAAAAAAAAACATGAAAAATCCCAATCATTCCTCAAATGAATCTTTTACATGAATTCAGATTTTTTTTAGATTAGAAAATACAGTTTATTTAGAAAGTAAATTGGAGAGAGAGAGAGAAAGAAAGAGGGGATTCACCTCCCCAAGGGAGGGGAGGGAGAATTCAGATTTCTTAAAGAAGAACACACCTATAGAGAACCACCAATTTGGTCTGGCGATTTTGTTTATCTACTTGACTTGTCATTAAAATGCTAAATAGTTAAAAATTGAAACCAACCTATAAAACTCTGTGAGCTATTTCTGTGGGCTTTCTGGGGTATAGGTGATAAATGTTCTTTCTGCTCTATTCATCTTCCACTTTTGTCCCTTTCTCCATTCCTAATCTCTCTCTCTCTCTCTGTGTGTGTGTGTGTTTGTGTGTGTGTGTGTGTCTGTGTGTGTGTGTGTGTGTGTGTGTGCTTAACTTCAGGTACTCTTCTTTGTCCTAATTTTCTTCCACATAACTCTATACTGTTTGGGAAAGCCCAGGTGTACACAAGCACACCAGCCTATATATACCTATACGAGGGGGGACCCCCCCAAAAAACCCGGATTTTATTTATAAGAAATTGTGTATTCATTCTTACATGTTTAAACTTTACTCACCTTTAAAGTACTCTTCGTTTGATGCAATGCACCTATTGAGATGCTTTTTCCGCTACTTCAAACTTGTCCATTTTTCTGCCTTTTAGTGCTTCTGCCATTTATGTTACACTCTTCCACATTGGCAAAATATTTCCCTTTGAGGACTTTTTTCATCTGGGGAAACCAAAAAGTTGGGTTAGGATGAGATCAGATGAACAGGAAGGGTGGGCCACAGGAGTCATGCCGTTTTTGATCCAAAACTGCTGAACACTCAGAGTGGTGTAGGCAGGTGTATTGTCATGGTAGAAGAGCTAGTCACCTGTTTGCCACAACTTGAGACATTTCTTATGCGGATCATAATGCAACCTTCTTGAAACTTACAGATAAAAACTTTGGTTGACTGTTTGGTCTGGAGGAACAAATTCTGAGTATACTACAAGGGACCTACTTTCTAAAAGGTAATTCTGTGCTTTTTGGGGTTCCCCCTCGTACATATACATGCAAGCATACTTGGGACACATGTACATGAACAAACACATCCTTGTGCATTGGAAATAGCCATTATATTGTCACTGATTGCTTTTTACCCCAATACAAGTAAATAACTTGAGTTGTGTGTGTGTGTGTGTGCGTGTGTGTGTGTGTGTATGTATTGGTGAAACCTCATGATTACAAAAGAGTTTGGGAGACAGGGAGTGATTAAAGCCACTCCTCTCTGTTCATCAAACAAAATATTTTGAGGACTACTTACAAGCCAACATCTCCACATTTTGAGCTTCTTCCATCATCGGGACTCAGCAACCATGTTGGTCTATTCCTTCAGCTTTGATGCCAGAGTCTTAACAGCATTTCCCTAGGATAAGTGGTTAGGGCCTGGGCACAACTGAGAAGGATATGCCTGGGGCTGCCGTGCCCAAACACAGATGTGACAATGGAAAGGTCTTGTGTTCCACAAGCTTATCCCAGGAAACTGATGTTAGATAGGCAATGTGACTCATCCAGGGACATGAAACAAGTAATGAACAAAGAAGGAAAACAGGAAACATGAAAAGCAGGCATACTGGATAGATTAAAAGGCATTAAGGCTGAAGGAAATTATGAATGGGCTAAATGTTCCCAGGAGCAGCCAAGACTGAATGGTGTCCCTACCAGTTGTAGGCGTATTCCTGTGTCTATATTCCTTTCTCTTGATGGTTCAGTCAAAATTTCTATCCCAGAAAATCCCCTTTTGGATTTCATTATCTTTTGGAAGATATCTTTCCTTGTCCCAAAATAAAATTCTTGATTTTTAATTTTTCCAGTTTATGTTAAAAGTATCTGAATCAAAGCTTCGTCTTTGACTTCAAGTCTTATGTACCATCCTCTAATGCTTCTGGAGTTTAACTCTGGAGAGGACTTAGCTTGTCCCTGTGATAAATTTGAAAGTGATGGAATGAAACAGAGCCCACATTCAGTGAATGTCAATTGTGTGCTATGTGCAGTGTGTTCAGTTATCCCATCTGATGGGCACACCCTTTACAGTAGGTGGTGTGTCCCATTGCACAGAGGAGGTTTATGTTGTTTTTTCTACATGTTGTCAATTAATTTAAAAACATAAATCTAAGCCATCCCCCTCTTCTTTTTTTGGATAAGGAATTGCCTTTGAAAGTATCTCATTCTGATTTCCTCCCACCAGCACTGTCACCCTGACATGCCACACAACTTCTTCTCTTGCCTAAACCATTTTCTCTCACATCCCTCTTCCTGTGGGGCACCAACAAAATCTCCCCTAATCTAGCTATTTTCACCTCCTTAACACCTTCCACTTGGTGACACTCACTGATCAGGTTGTATTTTCAAATCGTTCAGTCCCCTTCTCCTTCTCACTTTCTCCCTTAAGAAACACACAGATAACAATATAATCAAACTCAGACTGAAAAACTGGCCTTTTGCTTCATTTCTTGGCACCAGAAAAATCTGCATTTATTTGCACCGTTGTGGAATAACCCAGAGGCAGAGCCAGCATTCCTCTCCTTCCTATGCTCACCTACCCACATGGGTCTTCCTTGCCCTCCCTTCTTACAGCTCCTGTTTCTACCGTGTGAATACCCTGGATAGGCCTGCTTGGAAACTGAGTCTGCTTTCTGCAGCCTTCTTAGAAATGAGGAATTATGTTTGTCCTAACATCTTTGTGTGACTGTGTGCATGTGTTAAATGTTTATTTTGGCGGTTTCTTTTTTTTTTTGGCAAGAGACTTGCTTTCCAGCCTCAAAGTTTTTCTGAAAGTCTTCTATAAGACTTTTTATCTTTAACAAGTGACATCTGCCTGTCCTGAAAAAAAGCAAAGTGGCTCTTTTGTGGAAACTGAGATTGTGAGCCCTAGGACAGACGGAGACATCATTTTATCTGACATCTTCATTTCCCAGAAGAGAAAAATAAAGGCTAGGGAGGTCAATGGAATCACCAAAGTTTCACTGACAATAGTGACAAGGATAGAACTAGAGTGCAGATCTCCTGACCTCAAGGCTATGGAGATTTCATTGCTGCCGTGTCATTTCACAAACTAATCCTGCACTGTGAAATTACATGCTAGCTCTCTAAAGAGACGCCTTTTAATAGGGTATGCAGTTGCATGGGGCACTTTGGGGCTCCCTCATTTTGTGTTGTGTGGTTTGAAGTTAGCTGGAGGTCATAGGACCATGGGTATCCCGACATCTTTGAGACATGCACACTACACTCCCAGTATTTTCAGGAAGATGATAGCTCTTTGTTCTCTTTCTTGCTGATCTAATTTGGCAGCTCTAGACAGAATCACATAATTTGTGAGGTCTGCTTTTCATGCCTACCTCCTGCTGGGAGTGCTTGTCATCAGTTTTTCATTCTCTTTTTCTCCTTACATGCTCAGGAACTATATATCTTCTTTTGGTTTCTCAGACTTCATCATTCTTCCTGTCCCATCATGTACTCCACCTAGATTGCCCTACAGTCTTTTAAAATTCATTCATTTTCTTTTTAACCCCAATAAAGACATTTCTATGATTAAAGACATAAGCAATTAAGAATAACACAATGCTAATTTCCCCCATTCATTTCAGACTCCCAACCCCCTTCCCACACTCTATTGACACCTGTACTCTGCTCCAAATTTACTTGGTTCACTTGGCTCCTTCCAGTACATGAAACTCTAAGCCTATTATTTTTTAAATAGCTGTATAGTGCTCCATTTCGTTGCACAATGCATTTTTCCAGTCTCTTCTCCAGTGATGGATATGTTTGTTACTTTTAGGGGTTTGCAGCTATAAACAATCCATATCCAACATTGTGAACCTCACCCACCACAAATTTTCTCTTCCCAAATCACTACTAAACTCTTATTTTACCTGTTGTAGACCCTGGAGCTGCTATTCAAGGTGACAGCTAAATCAGATAATAAATGAGTCCTAACCACTGTGTTAACAGGCAGAGTATTCACGAGCCTACCTTTTCAGGATAAATACTTCCATTTTAAGAGGGATCACCTGTAAAAATTCTTAAAACATCTCTCTTCCATCTCTCTCCTATGCTTTTTGGATGTTTACATGATAAATAAGCCATGCTATTAATCCCTAGGAAATTTCAAGAATGAGAGATCAGTAAGTGAGATATTTGGGGGTCAGATAGGCTTTGTGGTAAACACATGGGGTTTTGTCCAAAACACATAATGCAGGGTGGTTATCTATTGGGTTTATCCAAGGTGAGATGTGTAGTCCCAGCTTTAGCCTTGAACCTCAACATGGCTGTTACTTGTAGAGGAGAAGATACAACACAAAATTCACATCCTGGAAACCACATGTCCTCATTATGTAGATACAGTTGCTCATATCTTTATCAGCAGGGAGCATGCAGTCAAAAAGACTGTGTGAACTGCTGCAGCAGTTTATACATAAAAATCTATTGCATTAAAAAATGTAGAAGGAAAACAATAAAGTTTTTTGAAGAAAACTTGGAAGAATGTCTTGGAAAAGTTGCTAGCCATAAATGAAAAAGAAAAAAGATCAATTGTACTGCATTAAAACTGAGGTTTTTGTTCACTAAAAGTCATCTTAAGAGAGTTAAAAGACATGACAGAGAGGGGAAAATACTATCAATATAAATATCCAGTCACAACAACAAAATTCCTCTGACATGTTCAGAATATATAATCTTTACAAATAAATAAGAACTAGGTAGACAACCCTAAAGAAAAATGGGCAAAGACATGAATAGGCACTTCCTAAAATACAATATACAAATACCAGTAAAGACTGAAAAAGGTGTTTACTTCTTTAGTTATCAAGGAAACACAAATTAAAATCACAATGTGATATTACTGGCATGCACTAAAATGGCTAAAATGAAAACAAGCCATATCAAGTGTTGGTGAGATTTCTGAATGACTAGAACTCTCATATACTTTGATAGGAGTGTAAATAGGTATAACTACTTTGGGAAACTGTTAGACAATATCTTTCAAACCGAAACATATGCCTACCATTAAACCTAGTAATTTTGCTTACAGGTATACTAAAAAAATATACATACATATATCTGTCAAAGACATATGGAAGAATGACCACAGTAGCACTTTTGCCTGTAGTTCCAAATTAGAAACAACTCAAATGTTCATCAAAAGTAAAATATATAGACAAATTGTGATATATTTATATGATGGAATACTATGGACAAATATTTTTATCTTTTATTTTTTTCACATTTAAATTTTTTATTTTAGAATTGTGGGGGACAATTCAGGGTTAGTCATACAAATATTCATTGTGCAGGTACCCTTGCTGATGAGGTGTGCCCACCTTTCCCCAGGCAGTTTCCCACTACTGTTATCCCACCTCCCCGCCCCACCCCCCACATCCTCGCAGTTTCCCACTACTGTGAATCCTTTTCTTATACTGTTACGATAGTTGTTCAAGGTCCACTTATGAGTGAGAACATGTGATACTCAGTTCTTTGTTTCTGTGAAAGATCACTCAGGATCATAGACTCTAAGTCCATCCAGATTGCCGTGAAGTTCATGATTTTGTTCTTCTTTATGGCTGCATAATATTCCACTACGTATTTGTACCACATTTAAAAAAATCCAGTCCTCTTTTGATGGGCAGCATGGTTGGTTCCATGTTCTTGCTATTGTGAACAATGCTGCGATAAACACATGTGTGCAGGTATCTTTTTTATAGAGTGATTTGAGTTCTTCTGGGGATTGCAGGGTCATATGGAAGGTCGATTTTTAGAACTTTTAGGAATCTCCACACTGTTTCCCACAGAGATCGTACTAGTTTACCCTCCCACCAACAGTGTAGAAGTGATCCCTTTTCACCACATCCTCTCCAGCATCTGTTATTTTTTGAGTTTTTGTTGATGGCCATTCTGACTGGAGTTAGGTGGTATCTCAGTGTTGCTTTAATTTGCATTTCTTTGATGCTAGTGAGGCTGAACATTTTTTCATGTATCTGTTGACTGCTTGCAAGTCTTCTTTTGAGAACTGTCTATTCATATATTTTGCCCCCTTTGTAATAGGGCTGTTTGTTTTTTTCTTTTCAGCACGTTTGAGTTCTTTGTAGATCCTAGATGTTAGGCTTTTGTCAGGCATAGAGTTGGCAAATATTTTTTCCCAATCTGTGGGCTGTCTCTCTGCTCTCCTGATGGTTTCTTTGGCTTTGCAGAAGCTTGTCAGTTTGATGAGGTCCCACTTATCTATCCTATCTCTTAGGGCATGGGCACTTGGGGTTTTGATCAGGAATTGGTTGCCAGTTCCAATTTCCATAAGAGTGTCTCCTGCATTTTCTAAGGTTCTTATAGTTTAAGGTTTATGTTTAGGTCTCTGACCCATTTAGAGTTGATTTTTGTGTATGGGGATAGGTAGGGATCCTATTTCAATCTTCTGCATGTGGTCAGCTAGTTTTCCCAGCAGTATTTACTGAATAGATTCTCCTCTCCCCAGTGGTTGGTGGTGAAGTCTTTGCCAAAGATGAGTTGGTTGAGAAATTGAGGTTTTGTTTCTGGGATCTCAATTTTATTTTATTGGTCTATATGCCTGTTCTTGTACTAATACCAGGCTGTTTTGATTATTGTGGCTTTATAATAAAGTTTAAAGTCTGGGAGTGTGATATCTCCTGCTTTTTTTTTTTTTTTTTTTGCTGACGATTGTTTTGTCTATTCATGATCATTTATGTTTCTATATGAATTCCTGTATTGTTGTCTCTAGGTCTGAGAAGAATGTTGCTGGTAATCTGATGGGTATTACGTTAAATCTGTAGATTGCCTTAGGTAGAATGGACATCTTAACAATGTTGATTCTTCCAATCCATGAGTATGGAATATTTTTCCACTTGTTTGTGTCATCTTTGATTTCTTTTAGCGGTGTTTTGTAGTTTTCATTGTAAAGGTCTTTCACGTCTCTAGTTAGGAAGATGCCAAGGTATCTTGCCTATTCATTTTTTTTGTGGCTATTGTGAATGGAATTGTGCTTTTTATTTGGGTTTCTGTTTGTTTACTATTGGTGTATAGAAATACAATTGTCTTTTGCACATTTATTTTATACCCTGAGACTTTGCCAAAGTCCTTTATCAGTGCAAGGAGGTATAGAATCATGTCATCTGCAAAAAGGAATAGCTTGATTTCCTCTTTTCCTATTTGGATACCCCTGATTGTCTTCTCTTCTCTGATTGCTGTAGCTAGAACTTCCAAAACTATATTGAAATAACTGTAGATGAAATGTTCTAGGTGAAATGTTCTAGGTGAAATGAAAGGCTTTTGGGGTGCATGTATTGTTTTATTTATTGATCTGTAGGTTTGTTACATGACTTGGTTCACTTGTGACAATCCATTGATTGTACACTTAGAATTTATGTATTTCATACTTCATTAAAAATTTATGTTCTAAAGAGACTGGAGAAACATCTGGTTGCCTAACTTAACAATAATTCTCCAAGTATTTCTAATCAATGATGCTAGAAATATGCAGAAGAAAGGAGGGGGAGTTGGGAATACCAGATGACTTATGCTAATTAAGATAGAAATTTGGCTGAACTAGTTTCCTAGGATGAACAAAGCTAACTTTTCAGGACAGTTTATTTAGACAGGTGGCTGGCCTAGTTTTCTGAGCTCCCACAAAAAAAGACAGAATGTGGTTAAGAACTGGTCAGAGTCAGCTAGAACCAAGATGGCAACTAATTTGCCCCCTACCCAACCTTGCCACTCAGGACAAGCTTATTATAATTGATTAGCATGCTAAATGACACACCCCCTCCCAGCACCATGCCAGTTCAGACCCTGCTCATTTACAGCAACAAACTGGAAGGAGCCCCAGTTCTTAGAAATCTCTACTTCTTTCCCAGGAAACTCATGAATATTCTACTCCTTCCTTAGCATATCATCAAGAGATAGCTATATATTTAAAAAACAAAAAACAAAAAACCCAGTGATATACTGCTGTTTTTCTTCCTATAGACCAGCCCAGGCTGCTCTGCCTATGGAGTAACTTCCTTTCTGTCATTTCAATAAACTTGCTTTTATTTTCCAACTAAAACCCCAGCAATGTATGGGAGCTGTTCTGCCTATAGAGTAGCCTTCTTTCTGTTTTTCTTTTCTTTTAGTACCCTTAATTTCACTTTACTTTGTCAGCTTGAGCTTGCATTCTTTCCTGCATGAAGATAGAACCCACTTGGTGTCTCAGGCCAGATCTTAACTTTGGGAACCCCCACACTATATCAATTTCTGACCAATCCCATGATGTATATAAGCATGATTTAAACATTAGTGAGGTTGATGGTGCATTAGTCTACTCAGGCTACCATAACAAAATATCATAGACTTGTTTTCTGCTTAAACAACAGAAATTTATTTTTGCATAGTTTTGGAGGCTGGAAATCTGAAACCAGGGAGCCAGTGTGGTTAGGTTCTGGTGAGAATTTTTCTTCTAGCTTGCACCTTCTTGCTATGTTTGCACATGGGAGAGAGAGAAAGAGATCCCTCTGTCTCCCTCTTCTTATGATGCCACAGTCCTGTCAGATTAGGACTCCATCTTTATGATGTCATTTAACCTCAAAACCTCCTACAGATCTTATTGCCAGATACAGTCACACTGAAAGTTAGGATTTCAACATATTTATTTAGGGCGGTACATAATTCAGTAGACATCTATGCATTTGGGGGTATATTATTATATATGTTATGATTTATAATACAGGGTCTTTGTCATCTGATATAACAGCACATTGCTTGCACTCTTATATAGAACTTCCTTAGTTCTGCTTTATGGAAAAATTGGTTGTGCAACTGTCTTCTCCCAACAATATTACAGACTTCTTGAGTGCAAACAATTTTGTTGTATTTTCTCTAATATATTATTTCTGTTTTTAGCACAGAGCCTTACACATAGTAAGATTCAACTCAATGCCTATTTCATATTAGAGTTGAGAGAGTATTTATATTTTTTAGTGATTGACTTTTATTTGTGCGTTTTTAATTAAAAGTAAATGGGAGTTTGAATTTTTTTTTTTTTTTTTTTTGAGTTGGAGTCTCACTCTGTCACCCAGGCTGGAGTGCAGTGGCACACTCATGGACATCCCGGCATCGACCTGCTGGGCTCCGGCATTCCTTCTGCCTCAGCCTTCCAAGTAGCTAGAACTACAGGTGCGTGCTACCATGCCCAGCTAATTTTTGATTTATTGTAGATGGAGGTCTTGCCCAATTACCTAGGCTGGTCTCAAACCTGTGGACTCAGGAAATCCACTTGCCTCGGCCTCCCAAAGTACCGGGATTATAGGCTGAGCCGCTGAGTCTGGTTGGTAGTTTGAATTCCTATCCTTCAAAAATATGTACTTCTAGAGAGGAAACATGAGGAGAGCTTTGTGGGCATGCTGGTAATGTCCTATTTCCTGATCTGGGCAGTGGTTACACACGTTATACAGCTGTGTTTGCTTTGCTGTAATTCATCAAGTGGTACATTTACTATTTGAAACTATACTATATGCTGTATCTTGATTACAATGAAACATATACATGTGTCATATATAGTTCTAGTTTTATAAGACACTATGTTGAGTTTGTGGAAATAGTCACTCTCACATATTGCTTGTTGGAGTGTAAATTAGTACAATCTCCTTGGGAGAAAATCTGGTCAAATTATCAAAACTGAAAAGGCATTTACCCTTTTACTGAGCAATGGTTAGTCTAGAAATAAACCTGACAGACTAATACAATATGTGCAACTTGTTACACATTCAATGTCATTCATGCAGTGTTGTCTATAACAAAATAGGAAGCAACAGAAGAAAAGACAAGTAAATTACACATCATACAATAAAATATTGTTCAGCAGTTTGTAAAAGAAAGACATCTGCATCTGCTGATCTGGAAGAATCTTCAGGTTCAGACGTGTGTCAGATGCTCCTGACTGTGTTAAATATACGTGTATATAATTTGCTTATATGTTCATAGAAGACCTCTAGAGAGATGTCCAAGAAACTGGTAATTACTTCTGAGAGAGAAAGGGGCGAAAGGAAACACTTTTCACTGTATACTCTGATGCACATTTCTTTTTTATTTTTGAGTTGGAGTCTTACTCTGTCACTCAGGCTGGAGTTCAGTGGCACACTCAAGGCCACCCCAACATTGACCTGCTGGGCTCCAGTGATACTTCCATCTCGGCCTTCCAAGTAGCCAGAGCTACAGGTGCGTGCGACCATGCCTGGCTAAATTTTGATTTATTGTAGAGATGAGGTCTTGCCAAGTTGCCCGGCCTGGTCTCAAACCTGCAGGCTCAGGCAATTCACTAGTCTTGGCCTCCCAAAGTGCTGGGATTACAGGCTGAGCCACCGAGCCTGGCCAATGCACATTTCAAGTTTTATATGTACATATATCCAATTTAGAAAAATAAATTAAATCAGAAGATGGTTCTTGGCTGCTGGCTCTTTCTCATTCTCATCGAGGGTCTTACTAAACTTCGTTTAATTGATAAGTTTGCCTTTATTTCTTCTAACAACCTCCAAATCTTTTCCATGGAGCAAAGGTCAGGCTCTGTTTCCATGATAATGAGCAAAGGAGGCAGGCCACTCTTCTGCTGGTGACCTTATTAATTGAGTTTAGACCTCAAGTGAATTTGAACAGATTAAAAAAAAAATGAAACATTCAGATCCTCTTCATCCTCTTCAGTTTCCCTCCTCCCAGGAGGCAGAGATAGAGTGAGAGGCAAGTGTTCCATTTGTCTTTAGTCAGATTTACAAGTGCCATAAACTGGTTGTCAAACTGGAAGGAGAAGGAACCTGGGAGGATGCGACTTGAACTGGAAAGGAAGGGAGGCGGAAGGATCGCTGGAGCCCAGCAGGTCGAGGCTGCGGTGGCCAGGAGCAGCCACTGCACTCCAGTCTGGGCGACAGAGTGAGACTTCGACTCAAAAAAAAAGAAAGTAGGGAGGAAGTTCATCTAACACACACCCCACATTTCAGGCAGTGAGGTCTTGTTTCAGTGGTCTGAGGATCAGAAGTGTTTGGAGCCCTCAAAAGTAAAATATAACAATGCAATCAAAGGTAATCCCCAAAGAAGAAATGAGAGGGACCTCTGAAGTAACCAAGCCTGTCTCCCAAATCTCCTATGGCCATCTACGAAAAATGGATTGGAGGGTATCTGTGAGAAGGCAGACACCCAAGCTTGCAAAATTTGCAGTGGACAATTTGTATAGGTCTTTTAAAGGGCACATTTAGAGTACAAATAGCTTAGGTTAGTTGGTGCTGTTCTATCAACTAATAGAGGGTAAAACCTGAAGTTAGTGATTGTTTCATCCAGCCTATTCATTTTACCAAGGTGACAATAAGTAGAGCCTAGGATTAAACACCCAGATCTCTTGATCCTTGGCCCACTGCTGGGTCTGTTCTCCACCTTGTCTCCTTAAAAGCCTTGATGCTGGAACCAGATATCTTGGATTCAATCGTAGCTCTGCCTTTTGAGAGCTGCATGACTTTGGGCAAGTTACTCAACCTTTCTATGCTTCAGTATCCTTATCTGTAAAGGGGAGATAAATACCAACCAATAACAGTACCTTCCTGGTATAGTTGCTACTGGGATTTAAGAACACTTCAAAGAGGGTCTGGTACATAGAAGATCTTATATAAACGGTAGCCATAACATCAATGATTATTCTTACTTCCAGTGTCTGCATCCGAGAGAATCATTTTAAAGTAGGAAAGGGCAGAGCCTTCATGAGAAGTGTCTGCATTGCAACACTTGCTTGACTCTGCAAGTTAAGTGGCACTTTCACATAACGAGAGCTACCCAGCGACTTCCTGCTGGTGGTGAGGTAGGTGCTTTCTGACACAGGTGGTATTCAGAGAGAAGTGGCATGACTTGCCAAGAGTGCTGAATGCAGATTCCTGTGTGGAATGGAGGGGGGACCTAGATGACCTTTAGGGGCTCTGATAATCCTAGGAGTCTCTAGTTAATACTAGCAGCTCTGGGGGTAGTTACACTGCTTAGCTTCCTGGCTTGACTTTGTGGCCACCCTGTAAGAGAAAGAACATAGTTCTGCCTGGACATTTCCGTTCCAATTCTGTGTAGGAGGGCGAGCTCTGGTGTCACAGTTAAAACTTTCAAGTTGGAGTGGATTTTGAATTTATATATGGACAGTTACACACTTGAAATTGCCTACTTATGGCAGGGCGTGGTGACTCACGCCTGGAATCCCAACAATTTGGAAGGCCAAGGTGGGAGGATTACTTGAAGCCAGGAGTTCAAGACCAGCCTGGGCAGCATAGTGAGATTCATCTCTACTTAGGAAAAAAAGCCAGCATATAAGGGAACATTTTGTCTCTTCTTGGTTTTGCCAACTAACAAAATTGAACTTACTACAAACCCTCTAGGCAGGGGATACTTCATTCTTAAAAGAGGAGAAATCTTAGGGGGAAGGGAAGGAAACTTATCAGTCAGCACTGTTCCCTCCAGATCTCTCAAACCTAGGTAAACAATGAAAGGGCCAGGACGCCCACCGAGCCTTGGCTGCAGTGCAAGGTGGGGCGGGGGCGGTGTCCTCCCTGCTAGTGACTGCAGACTTCCTCTGCAGGACACTTCCTAGGGCCTTTGATCTTGCCCCAGGAACTGGCGAGGGCTGCGTCTGCCTCTTAGTTTATTCCCTTTTGGTTTATTTATTGTATCTGCTTTCTCTTCACCCTGGTTTGGAGGCCAGAACGCCAGTATGCGACAGGACTTGGGTCCCAAGGTCTCCCCTCTCAGGGCGCGAAATCTGGCAAAAGGTGCCTTCTACCGAGTCTTGGGGCAGCAAATTCAGAGGCGGAAAAAGTGTCTTTCCTCAGTCAGGGAGCCAACCCAGGAGGCCAGGATCAGTGGCCAGGACCCCACCCCGACCTCCAGCCCTAGCCCAGCGGGCGGGTGTCCCCTTCCAGCCTGACGTCTCGGTCCGCCAGGGGGCTCGAGTGTGCGTCCCTCCTCCAGACGTCAGGCTTAACCTAGAGTTTCATCTCCTCTCCTGGTGGGTCTCAAGTTGCCTTCTCTGCGGAGAAGGACCCTCACTCCCCCGCGCCGGGCGCTAATCTCTGCTCGGCGCTCCAGTCTGAGTGGCCTGGCCGCCGCTCTCCATCTGCGCGCCTTAAATCCCATTTATCTTCTTAGCGCCACAGACCCGGCTGGGCCCGCCCCCTCTTCCTCTCGCCCCCACCCCACTTGCAAATCACAGACCCCCACCCCGACTACCCGCCTTTCCCCTAGCGCTCCGAACCGACAAGAGCAACCTCTGAGGTGTTAGGAAAAGTCACCAAGCTGGGTGGAAGCGACCTAGCGGGGCGCGGCTGGAGGAGGATCCAGCCAGGGGAGGCGGAGGCACCCTGAGACTTCAGGGTCAGGACCGCAGAGGGTCCTGGACCCGCAATCAACTAACTCCTGCCCTGCGTCTCTAGTGGTTGAAGTCAGGCCCTCCCAGGTCCCCAATCTGGGTCACCAGCCGGGAAGGGCTGAGCTGGGGGTCGTTTGAGGGGGTGAGGGGCGGGCTGTCTGCTCGCGAGGTGGGCGAGGAGGGAATTGTTTCAGGGCCTGCCTCTCTCACTTCCACCCTATTGTAATTTCATCCCCGGGCCGGTCGAGCCTCCCTCCCTCCGGCGGCCAGCCCGTCCCTCCCCGTCGGCCTCCTCCGGCGCCCCCGCCCCCTAGAAAAGCCCTGCTGCTCGAAGCCGCCTTCACTCCCGCACGCCGACCTCCCGGCTGCTGTCCTGCCTCCTTAAACTCCCCCCGCCGTTCCAGGTCCAGCCCCTTCAGCCTCCCACCTCCTCCCTCCTGCCCGGGGATCCGCGGGGACCGCGTCCCCCACACCCCCTAGGAGACGCCCTTTCCCTGTGCGTCCGGGACTTGGCGAAACTTTGAAGGCGCCGGCGGCGAAATGGATTTAATCCAAGGCATCTTGCTCCGGCTCTTGCTCCTGGCTTCCAGCCTCCGGCCCGGCGCTGTGTCGCTGCGATCGGCTCTCCGAAAACCAGGTAACGCGCTCGGCCCGCCCGGGGGGCACCACGCCCCGAGCGCCCAGGTCCTGTCCCTCCGCGAGGGCGCCCCGAGCGGGCGACGCAGCGCCTCTCGCTGCCGCGACCCGCGTCGGCGTAGCCGGCTTCAGCTCTGCCGGGAGCTGAGAAGGGACGCGAGCCTCGCCCTCCCCCAGTCCAGGCGGTTCTAGGGACATTTGTTTGTTACAAGAACGATCAGTTTTCCAGACACAGTAGTATGGTCTCTGTATGAGAGCACAGAGAGCTAGGAGGGAGCGATCATGCTGTCTCAATTACAAAGGATTGCAACTGTGCAGAGGAGTCAAACAAGCTCCCCCTGTGTCTCTAAACATCTTATTGAATTCATATTGTCCAGAGCCCATTTCCTGCTAAGTGTCTGAAGGTCTGTCTGGAGCCCCCTCTGCCCATCTCCGGTCCTGCCCACGCACTATGTAGGGATGTGGACTCGCTGTTAGGATCCTCTTCCACTCTGGGGCCGTTGTTCAGAAAGGAGCACTAAGTGGGTGCTTGAACTCCTGTCTGCAGTTTAAACAAAGGTACTTGTAGTCTAGGCTATTACAAAGGATTGGGGAGAACTTGAAACCCCAATAACTTGCATTTCCTCTAGTTATGGAGATAAAAAGTCTTCGTGTATTTTTGATTTGGCCTCAGTTGTGAGATTATTCAAAATAGAACATTCTAAACAATACAGTTCTCGACACTGTTTCACGAATAACGATTTTTATTCTTTGCTGGGACCATATTTAGAATTCTGAAAAAATCTGTTTTTTCTTAGCTTACTTTGTAAGCGTGGTTGTCTTATGGGATTAATTATATCTTATGAACAATGGAAAGCAATATAACTATTTGAATGCAGTCTGCAAAACCTTGCAGAAAGTGCAGTTTGTCTTCACAAATGTTTCTATAAGAAAGAGTCAAACCAAGGAGAATTTCTCAGAGGGCAAAGAAGATAGTCTTAACAGGTTCCCATATGTCTGCTTAAATATTCTTACATTGGCTCTTTCTATCTGGAGTTATGATTTGTTGCCTTTCAACTCCGGAAACACCCTCAGTCTTCTGGTTATATTTATTATGGCCAGCACCTTGATAACTGTCTTGAAATTTAGGATCATTATCATAATCTGCACCACACTTAAATTGTGGGCTATAACACTTACAAACTGTTCAATTCATTTTGGAGATAATAACAGCAGTCCAAGGTAATAGTATATTAAATTGTTTCTCATACCTTCAAGGATTTCAATGAAGGGTTTCTTTCTAACTTCTTAAGGTAACCACATCGTGTTCAATTGCATTTCCCAAGTTTGTTCACGTAAAACCATCAAATCACAATTTTTGAATAAGGCATAGTTATACCTCTAGTTCTTAAGTGTAAGCAGTGTGTGCAATGATTTCAATCAATTTAAGCAGAATTTTTAAAAAGTATTTTACAAAAGCCTATTATTTAAAACTGTTCACATGGATCTCCATATTTCCTTTCTTATCTTTTTGTAGTTTCTCTCCTAAAAGTATTTGCTACCTGGTTGATTCAGCATCTCATTCTGATATACATGCCATGAATATTCCACGTTGGCCTCTTTGGTTTTATTTGAAGCACAGATAGCGTTTTGATAGTGGAAATTCTACCTTTTGAATCCTTTGGCATATTAATTACATCACATTTGAGATAGAAGAAGTGTTTAGACTAGGTTTGGGCTAGAAGAGTTTTTTCATTACTTTATAATTTTTTCCAGACATTGGCTTTCAGGTTGGAAAGCTGCTCAGATTAAGATGACAGCTACTTCATAAACTTCAGGGGAAATTTCCTCCTGGGCTCATTTACATCCCTTGGAAAGACTAGTTTTTGATCCGGAAAATTGGTCCAGATTAAAAACTGAATGTGCCCTGCTTGGCTCTGATGTGAGCAGCAACCAGCTAATTTATAATCTTCCCCAGACACCAGCAAATCCTGCTAGTATCCATATGGGAGTTTCTTTGTACCTTGTTTCCTCAATAGAAATTGGTTCATGTACAGTACTTTGATGGTATCGTGGCCACCATGCAAGCGCACTGGAGCAGTTCTGTTTTATTTGGATAACCTGCCCGGTCTCTTCACACTCCTAAATCTAATTTCGATAGGTACAGTTTTGTTGGGGAAGTCTTGGATTCAAAACCAACCTGAAAATTCCCCATCTCCACCTTCCTTTGGTGAAAAAAAAAAAAAAATAGAAAGAAACTTCCTCCCCTGAACAAAAAAAGTAATGGCTTCAAGTATGAGTCTAATTTGGATCCAGCACAAGCAACCTTTCCCTCTGTCCCAAGAGAGTTCATCTTCTGACATTGAACATTAATAAAGAAACCTCAGCATTTGCCAAGACTCACAAAAAAAAAAGACAGTTTTCAAATTAAGTCAAATTAAATCATAATAACTAACACTAAGCGCTTGCTACGCTGTTCTAAGAACTTGACACATACTGATTTATTTAATCAGTCCAACAGCCCTGTGAGATGGGTACTATTGTCCCTGTTTTACTGAAGGGGAAACTGTGGCTTAAATATCTCACTCAAGGACGTACAGCTAGCAAATGGTGGAATGGAAATTTAGGCTCTTATACTCAGGTCCAGAAACTGAATCCATAGCAACCCTGTTTGCAGAGGTATGTAGTGTGTCTGAAGGCTGAAGAGGGAGCTCCCACAGGGCACAGCCTTGAGGCCAGGTGGAGGGTGTTATCCCTGCTGTTTTGTGTGGGGAGCCTGAGTTGCTCTTAAATATTTGCACGTGGAATATGCCCAGGCTCCAAAGATAACAGAGTGTACATGGTACCCGGATGGAGTTTAGGAAGCTACTGTCTACTGACTTCATTTATATGAATCAAGGGGTGTAGCCTTAAGGGTTGCTGATGAACCATTTGCCTCTCTTGAGAACTTCTAGGGGTTAAGGCTTTTGAGGACAGAGTGTCCACTAGAGTACCTGGAGGCAGAAAAATGGGCCTCTGAAGAATGGGGGAGGGTATTCGGCCCTGTCATTTCCTCAGGCCTTCAGGGTGAGGAAACACAACTTGTTGGATATAATATCCTTCATTCCTTTCAGACTCCAGATTAGAATCATAGACCTGGAAGGAAGTGGGCAACTGGGCTTAGGGTGATTAAGTGACTTGCCCAAGTTAACATTGGAAACTGAGCTGGACTTGGTACCCAGACCTCTCACTCTTTTGAGTGGTCTCCTAGCCTAGCACTTCTCCCATTCCCTGCATCACACCAGGAAGTGCAGGAGGAGGACTACCAGGCAGGAAGAGGACTACCAGGCAGGAAGAAGGGCAGGGGAAGCCCAGCTATCTGCTGGAACCAGCACATGGCAAGTCACTTCCATTCCCAAAGGCAGATAGGCAACTCTTGCCCTCATTATTATCTTTTTTTTTTTTTTTTGAGAAAGCAGGATTTATTGAGAGGACAGAAGAGCTCCCACAGTGGGAGGGGACCTGAAGCGTTGCCCATTCTTATCATTTTTAAGGTCAGATTATCGAGGTATAATTTACATAAAGTTCATCCTGTTTAGGTGTACAGTTTGATGAATTCTAACTAATATATACAGTATGCCATCATGACTGCAATCAAAATATATAGAACATTACCATCACTCTAAAATATTCCATTGTATCCCTTTGTAGAAAATCTACTCCCCAGCCCCTGGTAACCTGATCTAATTGTTGTCCCTGTGGTTTTGTCTTTTCCAGAATGTTATATTTTGTGTCCACCTTCTTTCACTTAGTATAAAACTTTCAAGATCCATCCATGTTGTTGCATATCTCAGTGGTTCCTTTAGTCTTGCTGAGTAATGATCCATTGTGTGGACCATAGATCGCCACAATTTGTTTAACCATTCACTAGTTAGTAGACTTTTGAGTGGTTTTCAGTTTAAGGCTATTATGAATAAAGTTGCTATACACATACACATAATAACCTTTGGATGGATGTGTGCATTCACTTTTCTTACTAAGTGGAAAGAGTAGAGTCACTGCATCACGTAACAGGTGTATGTTGAACTTTATAAGAAATCAGTTCTAGCTGCTCCTGATCCTTGGTACTTGGGTTTGGGGGGCTTTTAAAAGTGATTCTAATAGGTACATAATAGAATTGAACTTTTTAGAATTGAACATTTATTTATTTTTGGAATTGAACTTTTTTTTTTGAGTCAGGGTCTCACTCTGTCGCTCAGGTTAGAGTGCGTGGCACTGAAGCTCACTGTAGCCTCAACCTCCCAGGCTCAGGCAATCCTTCCACCTCAGCCTCCTAAGTAGCCAGGAGTATGGGCAATTGCCACCACTCCTGGGCTAATTTTTGGGTTTTTTTTTTTTGAGAAATGAGGTCTCACTATGTTTCCTAGACTGGTCTTGAACCCCTGGGCTCATGAGTTCTCCTGCCTCAGCCTCCCAAAATGCTGGGATTATAGGTATGAGCCACCATGCCCAGCTGTGAACATCTTAAAATGAATTTATTTGCCATTGAATCTTTCCTTTGGTGAAGTAACTGTATAAATCTTTTGCTGATTTTTTTTAAATGGGGAGGTTTATTTTCTTACTGAGTTTTGAGTGTTCTTTGTATATTCTGGATGCAAGCCCTTTATCAGGTATGTTTTGTAAATATCAACTTCCAGTGTGTGGCTTATCTTTTTATTTTCTTAATGGTGTCTTTCAAAACACAGATTTCAATTTTGATAAATCCGATTTGTCATTTTTAGAAAATGGAGCATGCTTTTTAAAAAGTTTTTAACCCACAGATTACACAGATAGTCCCTTATGCTTTATTTTGATATTTTCCAGGTTTTACATTTAGGTCCATAATTCATTTTGAGTTACTTTTTGTATGAGGCATGCAAGATATCAAGGTTTATTTTCTTTTGCATGGTTATATTAGCCCTTTATTTTATAAGCACTTTTATGTTTGGTGGCAAGAGATGGTGTTTCAGAGGCAAGTGAGCTCTGGCTTAGAAGGCTTGCTGTAGCTCTCAGCCCATGCTGGCTGGCACCATTTAGGCCTGCTCATGTCTTCATGTGGTAGAGAGGGTGTAGATATTTTGTCTGTCAACAAGGTTCTGTCATTGAAGTCCTCAGGCTGACCCTGCCATGGAATGTCTGGGGAAGGTTCCTGGGTTAAAGACCAGGGCTCCTATTCCTAGAGCCCAGGGTTGCCCTTTGTTTATTTAGGCAAAACTCATGACATTCATTAACTGGCACAAGAAAGGGACTGGAGAACTGGCGTGGATCCTGCCTTTCCTCTTGTCTGTGCAGTTTGCCTGAAGTCCCAGGGTCGGTGGGAGAAGGTCAAGTCAGGGTTCAGAGTTCAAGGTTTTTACTGGAGGATCTGGGAGCCCACAGTCATCCTTGGCAAGATGTAAGTCTCTAGTCTCTCTTTTTCTTCCTCTGCGTTTCTCTACTGGTACAATTGGATTAAAATGAAGATCCAAGCCGGGCTCGGTGGCTCAGCCTGTAATCCCGTGCCTTCGGGAGGCTGAGGTGAGTGGATTGCCTGAGCCGGCGGGTTCAAGACCCGCCTGGGCAGCGAGACCTCATCTCTACAATAAATCAAAAACTCAGCCGGGTGTGGTAGTGCATGCCTGTAATTCTGGTTACTTGGAAGACTGAGGCAGAAGGATAGCTGGAGCCTAGCAGGTCGAGGCTGCGGTGGCCGGGAGCGGCCACTGCACTCCAGTCTGGGTGACAGAGTGAGACTCCAACTCAAAAAAAAAAAAAAAAGAAAAAAGAAAAAATGAAGATCCAGGGAAACTCAGAAAGCACAATCAAAAGCCTGGAAAAGAAGAGTTAGCTTGTGGGCAATACACCTTGTTGGTTGGTGGTAGAGATACATGGCCCTCTGGGTGGTTTCTGCTGGGCTAGTATGGGGCTGTATGGCTAAGGGGTCAGGGGTCAAAGGTTAGGGATCACCCTGGTCTACTTCCCTAATACCACATGGAGTTTACAAGAGACTGGTAACTTTCTCATTTATAGCTCCCAACCAATCCTTCTTCCCAAAGCATGTCATTTGGGGGATTCTTTCTTCTGGATGTTTTTCCTTGCCCCCCTTTACAGCTAACTGTACTGTAGCACAGTGCTGATTCAGGTTGTCTTACTCCTTGGGGAAAACTGGAGCTCACAAAGGATACAGGGACTCTCCAAGATATATAAATATATATATTTTAATATACATATGCATGTTTATATCTCTATAGATCTGTAGATTAGATATAGATATATAGATACAAATATATCTATATAGTGTGTATATATACATTATATGTATGTGTGTGTATATATATACACACACATATGTATAGATATTCATTCCTAGCATCTAGTTATAGCAGAAATGTTTTCCTCCGATTCTTCATTTCATCAACCCTCCCTTCCTATTTGTTTCCACATCATATTTTTATTTATGTATTTGTTTGTTTATGTTAAAGATGTGGGGTACAATTCAAGATTAGGTATACAAGTTGTCATTGTACAGGTAAAGTTTGGTCCTTACTTTGGCCCCCACTTCACCTGGTTGGTTTCCACATCATATTTAATTCCCAGAGAAGCATGTGTCTCTCTGATTGTGTCTCTCTTGGTCTCTTTTTTTCTCTCTCTTTCCTTTTATTCTCTGTGAGGTAAAAGGACAGAGAAGCCAGGGTCAGGGGTAAATGTAATGTAACATGAGGTAACATTTGTTTCTTAGAATTCTTCCTCCAGGAAGAATGACTTGGCCAGAAAGGAGCTGAGTGGTGTGTTTTGTTTTTGTTTTCTTTTCCGGAGCTCAGGGCTTTAATAACCTCAGAACTCTTTTGGGAATAGTTGTCCATCTGTTTATGGCTTACTACAGCTCAAAAGTGGTCCATCGTTTTGGCTTGGTTTCTGAAGACAGGGACTCACTCACATATCCGAGATTGAGGTGAGGCCTCAACTTCCACAAGGTTTTCCTGTGGCTATCTTGTATTCTCCCGCCTCAACCCCTGGGCACGCAGGACTGTAGTCTCCCAACTGACTGAATGATGTGATGCCTTGATTGCAGCAGCAGAGACTTTTTTGAGCCAGCCTGTCAAGACTCCATGCCATTTGTTATTGTCACTACATGTCAAGTTGCACGCGTTGGACGCGCACCTGCTGTTTCTGTTATTTAAAAAAGGAAAGATGTGAAGAGATACAGAGCCTAAGTGGGTCTCCATCCCCCGCAAGCCCACCTTTGATTCCATTGGTTGTGGACCTCCCTTTTGAAGAAGGTCCCCAGGTTATGGCTTTAGCCTCCTGAAATGAGCTGGAAGACTTTTGCTTCCTTGCAGAACTCCTGATCTTTGCCAGCAGAGGGCGCACTTTCCAGCGCTGGCCCTGCGCCGGTCTCCGCCTTCGTCAGGTAATTACCGAACTTCCGACGTGATTGTGAATTTTGACAGTGCAACCCAGGCATCTGCCTTTTAAAACAAAAAACCTCGGGTGATTTGTTGCAGGTGGTTCACAGTCCACACTTTGAGAGTTTGGGCTCCCTTTGAGTTCGCTGCCTCCCTTTGCCGGGTACTCTTTGCTACACGGACAGTCTCCACTTCGTTTTTCCACGCCAAGCTGGGACTGCTCGTTGCTCTGGGCATGCGCATTTTAACTAGAACGGCCCTGTGCTTAGACTCTGTCAGTTGGCTGCACAAAGAGGGACACCCTGCAGGGATATTAACAGAAAGCTATCCTACATTCTGTGTAGCCAATCCTTCCCTTTCTCAAGTTTGTTCTTTCAGCCTCCAAGGCTAGTTTCTCCTGGCTGAACAGGAAGACTTGGGAGAGCACACGCTTTGATATTCTGCAAATTTGGGTTCTCGTTCTAACTCCGTTTTATAACTTCCTTGGTGACATTGGGCAAGTTATATAATCTCTGTAAGCTTCAGTTTCCCCATCGATAAAAATAAAATAAAGAACCTACCATATGGGGGAGCTGGGAAGATTCAGTGTCCCAGGGCATTCAAAAGGATTAGAAGACTGAAGTTTTAAGGCAATATTTTAAAAATTGGGATTGTTTAATTTGGACACAGAAGGAGAATCTGAAAGGGTATCTACATTTCCACGTATCAGAAGTAATAAACACAGACGTTTATGATTTCATGTGCTTTTATCCTTTTTTCCATACTTGCTAATGTATGGTTACATGTAATTTAACTTGTATGGAGTTGTGCAATTTTTTCTGATAAATTTTAATTCACCAGAAAGATTCTCTGGTCCACCACATGCCTTGAGTTTTGTTTGGGAAATGAGGATGATTTTGCCTGGTAATTGTCTGGGGATAGTTTTGCAGGATGTAGCAGTGGGGAACAAGCTTTTCCTTTAAGAGAATTATGCAGACTGGTATGTTCTGGGAATCAGTGAAAGTCTCCATGAAGTTAGAGAACTAAGACATGGTTCAGATTTTGCTCATTGATTAGGTGATTGGAGGAATTCCAGAGTCACTGCCAGTGACAGAGAAAGATAGACCAGGCTCACTCAGTCTACTTCCTACTGATGTTTCCTGAGCTGGAAAAAGCCCCCACTTATCACAAACCCCACCATCTTATTTAAAGAATCAAAGGAAATAAAGCAGACTAATGCTTTGAAAGAGCTGAAGTGCTACATAAGGATAGGATATTATCTATCAATAGACACAGTCATTATTATTACTTTAACCAACCTGACCAAGCAAGGATATAGTTTCTGATGTTTTGATCTTGTTTCCAGTATCCCTCTTCTCTACTCCCCTAAAGACACTTGATGTTTCTTTCTTGTCTGACTCTGCAGATCGTGAGCAATTGAAATTTTTAACACTTGTGTTTGCTGACAGGGCACCCAGAATCCCGAATCAGATTTAATGCAATGTTAATGCTATTTATTTTTCTTGGTGCAATAAGTTTATATTAGCCATTTAATGGTTTACATTGTGCAAAAGGAGTTGTATCAGCAGGCCCTTCTCTGTAACATCTGGGCAGTTGGAAACATAATACTTAAATACAACCTGAGTTTAAAGCCTTCCATGGACAGATGGCTAATTTTATTGATCTAATCTTACACTTAGGAATAGATCCCATGATCCTTTGCTCGTAATTCTTGGAATGAGCAGAGAAATAAATAAAATGGGTGAAGGCTGTGAATTAGGCACCTGTTATATTGTCTGTGATTTATTTTTTTAAATACTTCAATATAAATAGTCACTGTGTAAATTACTTTAATCTCTACCCTAGAAGGGCTTAGGTAACACTTGAGGTAATCCAGGCTAGAAGGCACTGCTTTGGCATAAAAATTAACATCTATTTTCATCTCTTGGTGACTGTGCCATACCAGTGGTTAAATATTTGGAACTTTACCTCTGCCCTGGGCAGGAATCCATGCTCCAGAACTGGTTAGTAGTAATTTGAAGAACCTTACTATGAAGTTTAAAGTGGCTGCAAAAATACTTAGGATGATGTTATGAAACATTCACACTTGAGGGTTTCAATGATCATAAACTGTGTTTGATATAATGTGTTCATTGGTGAAACACATGAGTAGCTAGAAAGATTGTGCATATTTTTCTATTTTTGCATGGACAAAGAGTTAAGAATACAGCAGGCTCAGAATTCAGGCTACATCGGAGTGGCTGAGTTCCATTCAGTTCTGTGTCTCCCTCTCATAACAATAGATCCATTTGGCCCCATTAGATGGTTTGCAGATCTTGCCACTAGAATACTGATGTATCTTTTTTCAGCAGATACAAGCAGGTGCTTGTATTAATTAGGGTAATTAACACTACCTGCTGGAACAGACAACTCCAAATCTTGGTGGCTTGACACAAAATTTATTTTCATTTTTTCTAAGTCCAAAGTGGATGTTTTAGGTTGGGCGGCCCTCCTGGGCTCTTCTTCAAATGATGACTAGAAGACCTGAGTCATTCTGTCTTTAATACTTCCATGTTGTAGTGCTGCTATCCTTAAAATGGGCCTCCAGGGTGGGAGGTCAAGAGAAAGAAGGCTTGTGTGACAGATTTTATGTCAGGAAAAAACATGGTCATGTGGCCTCAATCCAACTGTAAGGATTCTGGGATGTAGTTGTGCACACAGGAAAAAAATGAACAAGAAGTGCTTTGGAGTTCCTAAAAGGACAAAGAAGAGGCATCACCAAATTTTCAAGGGCAGGTTCTATGATAACTTTTGTGTCTTCTTTCTTATATATATTTGTTTATGTGACAGAATTTGGCCTGGAATTTTCTTTCATTAGTGCACAACCTAGCTAAAAAGCAGATAGTTACTATCTATCTTTACTTGTTGGAGGCCACCATGATTTAACCAAAGAACCTATAAGTTAGGTTGACCTAGGTCCGTTTGCAGTAGGGTCCAAAAATATATATACGGCTAAGTGAATATGTGTTGTATTTTACTACATATTTCCTACATTTTACAAAAGGTAAAGTTAAATCCCCTTTTAAAAAAGTAGCATAATTACCCAGTGGATTAAATAGAGTGAATTTCTAATGCACATTCACTAGAATGCTAGCTTTCTCCCCTCACAGTTTTTTTAGAAGCTTTTGCTATTTGTATCCACAAGTAGAAGGTCTATGCATGGTAGAATCATTTTTTCAGTGAGAGATGCATCTTAAAATATAAAAATCATTTTTTTACATACCATAGCCTGCATGGATGAAGATGAAGATGGTGTGGACTGATCCTAACAAAAGCAAATTGATACATTTTGTGGCACCTCTGCATTTTTTAAAGCACTTTCTTAGAAATGATCTCAGTTAATCTTTGTCATCCCCGCCCCACCAGGAAGTCAGGACAGATGGATGACTTAGCAAATAGGAGAAGGGATAGCCAGGACATAAACTAAGTTTGTCCATCCCCTAACCCTCGTGGCTTCCCATCAACCCAGACGTGCTTTTGCAGCTAATGGATATAAGTATGATGATCACAACATGTTCGAGTCTCTCTCTGCAGCCAGGAGGGAACTCACCAACAAGACATCCTCCTCATCCGGGTTTCACTTGGAAAGACTCCAAGCATTCATGGACACTCTGCACAGTGACTTGGGCCTGCTTTCAGTCATGCTTTTTGCTGGTCGGTGTATAGGGAAGGGGCTAGTTTAACAGAATACTTGATAATTATGGGTCTGTTTGCAACAGAGAAGCAACTGTAGCAGCTGGAATGTAACCTTAGAATCCTCCCAGGTGTCTCCTATAGAAGACCTTTTTCCAGTTTCAGGGTCCACGCAGCTGTATCAGCCTGGTTCTAAATTTTTCAGTCCTTCAACTCTTCAGCCATCCTTGTCAGTAGCAAATGAAATTTGCTAGATCTTTAGTATGGCATATTTCAAGGTCTATCATTCCAGTCTTAAGGCTTAAGTTACTTTCTCAAATATTTCTTTGATGTTCTGGGAATTCCTTATTGGTGTAGTTAAATAAACCATTAGTTTGAAAAAAGAAGCATTTGTTTGATAGCTATTTTAATGTAATTGGTAGGCTTGGCCATAACCTACACATATGATATACATCCCTTCAGCTTGGAGGAATTGCAACAAGACTCCAATCAGGCTGACCTAGGTTTGAATTCTAGTTTTAAAATTTATTGCTGCCTGATTCCAGATAGACTACTTAGTCTCTTTATGCCTTATATTTCCCATCTGAAATTAAAGGTTCATAATGCCTTCTGCAAGGGTTTTGTGTGATGAATAAATGAGATAATATGATGACTGAAGATACATTTTGAAAGTTCCTCAACATCTGGTATGTAATGGGCACTCCCAAGTTGGTGCATATTAATAAGGTTCATTATGGTTTATAGAGTTTATATAGTCATAGAGATGTTAGCTTTTCCATAGTTGGTATAACCTCAAGTATTGATAAAATTGACACAAGTGTGTAATTGAGTTTAACCATCCATGAAAATGAAAGTGAAAAGAATTTCTTTTCCTTAATTTCATATTATGGATTCTTGGAGTCTGTATTCCCAAATGATGACTTTTGGTGTTTATATTAGTCATAAAGTTCTTGTTATTGCTGAAAGACTTGGAGTCAGCTTTGAGTTTAATAAAAACAGCCAACATGTGTTTTGGGCTTTGTACAAAATCAAGGAGAAAGGAGCAAGTTACTGTAGTCAAAATAGATTTTCAGGTATCAGCTCTATGTCTCCCTACCCAAAAGAGAGGTTATTTGTAGTTGGAATATCAAAATTTCCTTAGCTAAATTTTTATTGTGATAGTAAGAGAATAGATATAAAAGATGCTATTTCTGTGATATCTTATCTCTCCCCATTTTGATTCAACCATACTCTGCCACAGTTATCTTTCCAAAAATGCAGTTTTAATCTTATCACTTTCATGTTCAATATTCTTTTCTGGTTCACTCTTGCCTTCCATACTTTAAATCAGGGAATGTGAGGTCTGTCACAACTTACTTTACTGTTTTCTCACTGAATACATACCTGTATTCCAGCCAAACTAGATTATTTGCTATTCCACAGAACTTCTCTTCACTTTCCCAGTACAGAATGTTGTCCACATGTTGATCTGACCCCTTGGAATATCCTTCCCTCATCTCATCTCTGCCCAAGGAAATGTGGCATCCCTTCAAAACATGGCTTAGTTTCCTCCGGTTCTGTGGTCTTAGTATCCTCTCCAAGCCAGAAGCCATCCCTCTCGTCCCATTATACTTTGTATTATTTTATCTTGTGTACTTGACTCATGTCTTCTATTAGATTTGTAACTTCTTCAAGAAAAGCACCATAGACTTCTCTACCTTTGTATTTCCTCCTTGCCTAGTTCAGTGTTCTGCATGTGGTTGCCCTTCATAGACAGCTATGGAATGGAAAGTGATGGCCTCATTTGAGGCAAATACATTTTCACATTGTGTGATTACTTTGACCCTACTCCCAGCTCCCGAATTCATTTCCTACAGAAAAAAGTGTCACTTCCATATGTCAACATTTTTGCTCAACCTATGCAGATGTTGGAAAAAACCACACTGCAATATGACTTAGAGAAGGAAATGCTCCCAAGGAATCACTCTGCAGCAATATGCAATTTAAATCCCACCTACATGCTGCCAAAAGCTATTGGAATTGTGGGACTTTAAGGAGACTGTGGTTGAGTCTGTGCTGTGAAGCGTGTCATTTTCAATACCCAGAGAACAGGTAGAGTTTGAAGTATCACATGGGGCTGCCTCAGACCTGCTTTTTATTGTGCCTTTGGATGTTAAGAAGCAAAGGCAATACCATTTGCTTGTATATCAAAAGATAGTGGGTGAAGAGGGTTAAAATAGTCCAGTGTTCAACACTCTCCATCTATCTTTAAAAGGAAAATGAGGTTTGTATGGGGATGGCATCAGAGGTATGAGTGAAAAGGTCAAGTTGCAGGAGAAAGGATAAAGCTAGTCCATCTGCTGTAATGAGATCTGACTGAAGTCATAAGTAAAACAGTACTCCAGTTCTTCAGCATTCTTCTTCAGTCTTGTTGTGCTGACCCTGGATTGCTTATGAAGATCAATTCTGTAATCCCTTGAAAGTAAAGCAGCCCAAAGCTAGAATGTTTGCAGAGGATTTTTTTAGTCTTTTTATTGTAAGGACCAACATGCCTGCTAAAATGAATGTTTCTGGGCAAGCCCTACAGAAAGCAACCAGTTGAAACATTCGTGTGTGTATGTGTGTGTGTGTGTGTGTGTGTGTGTGTGTGTGTGTGTGTGTGTCTGTGTGTATTCTAAAAGAGTAAGCTACATTATAATAGCAATTAAAAATGAAGGTGAAGTATTGGGAGAAGTGTACTAATGTCTGAAAATTACTTTGAAGTACATCAAAAAATAAGATGTAGGAAAGTAGGGTGAAGCAAGATGGTGAAAATAACTCTCCAGCTATTGTTCCTCTGTATAAACATCAATCATCAATTTGAACAACTATATCTGTGTATAAAAATACCTTTACAAGAGCTAGGGAAAACAAATTAGGGATCATTGTACCTAGCTATAGCATAATAAGAAAAGATGATTGAAAGACAATTGTCCATTACTCATGTCATCCTTTCTTCAACCCCAGGCAGCACAGTGCAGACAGAGATACTGTCCTCTTGGAGGAAAGAAAAGGAAGTAAGCACAGAATTTTGTCTGTACCCAAAAACGGGGCCTACCACAGTAGTATGCAGCATTAGGAAGAGACCCCCACAGCCTGTGACTCCAGGCTAATACCTGCATCTCAACCCTTCAGACCCAGCCCGGCACCAGATTGGAACACATAGCCCCTGCAAGATGATTCAAGTTCTAGCCTGCAAGTCAATTACATAGGTTTTGGGCTCCAAATAATCAACAGCAACAAGAAGTCCTCAGCAGTTGTGGGCTCTAGACATGCCCCAGTGCTGCATGAGCTTCAGTGGCTGTGGGCTTTGGGTGTGCCCCAGTACTATATCAGCCTTGGTGGCCATGGGATTCCAGCCCACTGCTATGCCAGCTTTGGCAGCCATGGGATTTCAGCTTAGAACTGTACCAGTTCCAGCAATCCTGGGTTTAGAGTGCCCCCAAGTACTTCAGTATCTGCAGTGGTCACAGGCTTAGGAAGCACAGTAGACAACCTACATAGTATCTCTAGATAGGCTTTTTGTTGAAGGACATTCTCAGACAAAGCCAGACTGTGGACACTGGAATAAGTACCTACTTCTTCAGTGTGCAGACACTGACATATGACCACAGTGATCAAGAGAAATCAGGGAAACATGACATAAACAAACAAAATATGGTGCCAGTTACTGAGTCTAAAGAGATAGGATGCATGAGCTTCCCGACAAGAAATTCAGAATAGCTATTGTAAGGAAGCTCAATGAGCATCAATAAAATAAAGAGAAGAAAATTCAATGAAAAAAGGAAAAGAATGAAAGACTAGAATGAAAAATTTAGTCAACATTGAAATTAAAAAAAATCAAGCAGATATAACGCAGCTGAAAAATACAATGAACAAAATGAAAAAATGCAGCAGAGAGCATCAACAGCAAAATTGATTAAGCACAGACTCCATCTTTGAACTTGCAGATTATTTGAGGAGACAAATGAAAGAGAATAAAGAAAGCTTATGGGATTTATGGGACAGTGTCAAAAGAGCAAATGTATGAGTCATTGTCATTATAGAGGAAATAGAAAGATAAAGGTGTTAAAGTCTTATTTTAAAAATAATAGAAGAAAGCTTTTTGAAGATATAAATATTCAGGTATAGGAAGATCAAAGGTCTCTAATTATAGTAAATCCAAATAAGACTATCCCAAGACATAACCAAACCATCAAAGGCAAAGAGAAGATCCTGAAAGCAGCAAGAGAAAATAGATAAACACCATATAAGGGATTTCTAATATGCCAGCAGCAGACTTCTCAGGAAAAACCTTATAGGCCAAGAGACGGGGTAGGATAATATATTCAAAGTGTTAAAAGAAGAAAAACTTCTGCCAATCAAGAATTCTGTACCCAGCAAAACTGTCCTTCAGAAATGAAGGCTAGATAAAGACTTTCCCAGACAAACAAAAGCTGAGGAAATGTATTACCATCACACCTATCTTACAAGAAACACTAAAGGGAAACCTTCAAGTTGAAAGAAAATGATGCAAATGAGTAATGCAAAAAAATCTTTATAAAACTCACTGGTAAAAGTAAGTACACAGACAAATTCAAAATACTCTAATATGGCAGTCATGGTGTATAAATAACTTATATCTTATATCTATATTAAGGTTAAAAGACAATACTATTAAAAGTAATAACCACAATCCTTTGTTAAGAGATATGCAATATGGCTGGGCTCAGTGGCTCAGCCTGTAATCCCAGTACTTTGGGAGGCCAAGGTGAGTGGATTGCCTGAGTCCATGGGTTCAAGATCAACCTGGGCAACTTGCGAGACCTCATCTCTACAATTAAAAAAAAAAATTAGCTGGGTGTGGTAATGTGCACCTGTAGTTCCAGTTTCTCGGAAGGGCTGAGGTGGAAGGGTCACTGGAGTCCAGCAGGTTCAGGATGTTGTGGCTGTGAGCATGCCACTGCAATGGAGTGAGACTCTGACTCAAAAAAAAAAAAAAAGAGATATGCAATTATAAAAAAGATATAAACTGTGACATCAAGAATTCAAAATGTAGAGGAGGAGCAGAGTTAAACTTAAGTTGTTATCAGATTAAAGATACCTGTTATAACTAAAAGATATATTTGTAAGACTTGTAATCATAGAACAAAAACCTATAATATACACACTAAAAATGAAATGCAAGGAATAAAAAATACTACTAGATAAAATTACTTAACCACAAAGGAAGACAGAAATAAAGGAAGAAAGGATTTACGAAACAGCTGGAAAACAATTTTTTTTTTTTTTTGAGTAGGTATCTCACTCCATTGCCCAGGCTGGAGTGCAGTGGCATGCTCATGGCCACCCCAGTGTTGACCTGCTGGGCTCTGGCGATTCTTATGACTCAGCCTTCCAAGTAGCTGGAGCTACAGATATACCCTACCATGCTTGGCTAAGTTTTGATTTATTGTAGAGACGAGATCTTGCCAAGTTGCCTGGGCTGGTCTCAAGCCCATGGGCTCAGGCAGTCCACATGCCTAGGTCTCCCAAAGTGCTGGGATTACAGGTTGAGTCACTGAGCCCAGCTGAAAACAATTTTTAAAATGGCAGTAGTGCTTACCTATCAATAATTGCCTTAAATGCAAATGGATTACATTCTCCAATTAAAATAAATAGAATGGCTGAATAGATAAAATAACAAGACCCATCTATATGCTGCCTACAAGAGACTCATGTCACCTGTGAAGACACATATAGTCTGAAAATGAAGAGATGGAGCAATATATTTTATGCAAATAGAAACCAAAAGAATAAGAGTAGCTATACTAATATCAGATAAAATAGAGTTCAAATCAACATATAAAGAGACAGAGAAGGTCATTATATATGTTAAAGGGGTCCATTTCAGCAAAAGGACATAACAATTTTAAGTATATGTGCACCCAGCATTGGAGCACCTAAATATGTAAAGCAACTACTAATAGATCTACAGGGAGAGATAGACTGCAATGCAATAATAATAGAGGGCTTCAATATCCCACTTTCATCAATGAGCTGATAGAAAATCAACAAAAAACATTTATTTAAACTGCACTCTAGACCAAATGCACCTAACAGAGACATACAGAAGTTCTGTCCAACAGTTGCAGAACACACATCTTTCTCAAATGCACATGAATCAGTCTTTCTCCAGGATACACCATATTTTACGTCTCAAAAAAAGTCTTAACAAATTTAAGAAGACTGAAATTATATCAAGTAACTATTCAGATCACCATGGCATAAAACTAGAAATCAGTAGGAACACTTTGGAAATGTTAAAAATACATGGAAATTAAACAAGTTGTTCCCTAACAACCAATGGGTCAATGAAGAAATTAAAAGAGAAATTTAAAAATTTCTTGAGACAAATGAAAATGGAAACCCAACATACCAAAACTTATGTGATACAGCAGAAACAGTTCTAAGAGGAGAATTTATAGCAATAAATGCCTAATAGAAAAGAAGAAAAGCCAGGCACAGTGGCTCATGCCTGTAATACCCACACTTCGGGAGTGGAGGCTAGATAATTGCCCAAGCCCAGGAGTTTAAGACCAGCCTTGGCAACCTGGCAAGACTTTTCTCTACAATAATTTAAAAAATTAGCTGGGTGTGGTGGCATGCACCTGTGGTTCCAATCTCTTGAAAGGTTGAGGTGGAAGAATCACCTGAACCCAGCAGGTTGAGGCTGTGGTGGCCATGAGTGTACCATTGCATTCTAGCCTGGGTGGCAAAAACTCTGAACTTTGAAACTCTGACTCAAAAAAAACAAGAAGAAAGTAGAAGAGGGAAGAAGAAGAAGAAAAAAGGAAGAAGGAGAAGAAGAAGGAGAAGGAAAAACATTTCAATTAAACCAAATGGTGCACCTCAAGGAACTAAATAAACATGAACAAAGTAACAAACTAAACCCAAAATTAGTAGAAGGAAGGGAATAATGAAGATCAGAGCATAAATAAAATTATAACCAGAAAAACAATACAAATGATCAACAAAATAGTTGATTTTTTTGAAAAACTTTAGCGAGAATAAGAAAAAAAAAGAGAGAAGACTCAAATAAATAAAAATCAGAGATGAAAAAAGAGGTATTACAAGTGATACCACAGAAATACAAAAGTAACAAGAGACTCAAATAATTATACACAAAAAATTGGATAATCTAGAAGAAATGGACATACACAAGCCACTATGATTGAATTATGAATAAGTAGAAAATAAGAACAGACTAATAATGACTAAGGAGATTGAATCAGTAATAAAAAGTCTCCCATCAAAGAAAAGCCTAGGACCTGATGGCTTCACTACTGAGTTCCACCAAACATTTAAAGAAGAACTAATACCAATTCTTCTCAAATTCTTGTAAAAAAAGTTGGAGAGAATGCTTTCAAACTCATTCTATAAGATCAGCATTAACCTGATACCAGAACCAAACAAGGACATAAGAAAAAAGAAAATGTGTCGGCCAATATTCCCACTGAATTTTGATGCAAAAATTCTCAACAAAATATTAGCAAACCACATTCAGCAACACTTTAAAAAGTCATTCACTATGATCAAGTGGAATTCATCCCAGGGATGCAAGGATAGTTCAGTATACACAAATCAATAAACATGATACATCACATTAATGAAGAAGAAAAACTATATGATCATCTCAATAAATTCAGGAAAAGCATTTGACAAAATTTAACATCCCTACATGATAAAAACTCTCTACAAATTAGGTATAGAAGGAAGGTACCTCAACAAACCCACAGCTAGTATCATACTGAACAGTGAAAAAGTTTAAAGCTTTTATTCAAAGATCTGGAAAAAGACAAGGATATCTCCTTTTCACTTTCCCTACCCTTATTCAACATTTGCCAGAAATTCTAGCCAGTACAGTTAGGCAAGAAATAAAGGTATCTACATTGGACAGGAAGAAGTTAAACTGCCCCTCTTTGTAGATGACATGATTTTTTTTTTTTTTTTTGAGTTGGAGTCTCACTCTGTCGCCCAGACTGGAGTGCAGTGGCCGCTCCTGGCTACCACAACCTCACCTGCTGGGCTCCTGCAATCCTTCCGCCTCAGCCTTCCGAGTAGCCGGAATTACAGGCGCGTGCTACCACACCC
>NW_007257216.1:436463-439793 GCF_000164805.1 Carlito syrichta | reverse complement strand
AAAAAAAAAAAAAAAAAAAGCCTATTAGAATTAATAAATGAATTCAATAAAGTTGCAGGATACAAAATCAACATACAAAAATCAGTTATGTTTCTATTCCCTAACAGTTATCTATCGGAAAAAGAAATCAAGCTGGGTGCAGTGGCTCATGCCTGTAATCCCAGCACTTTGGAAGGCGGATGGCAAAAGGATTATCTGAGCCTATAGGTTCAAGACCAGCCTGGCAATATGGTGAGACCTTGTCTCTACAATAAATCAAAAAATTAACTGGACATGGTGGCACACACCTGTAGTTCCAGCTACTTGGAAGAGTGAGGTGGAAGGATTGCCTGAGTCCAGCAGGTTGAAGCTGTGGTGGCCATGAGCATGCTACTGCACTGCAGCCTGGGTGACAAGAGTGAGACTCAGACTCAAACAAACAAACAAAAGAAATCAAGAGAGCAATCTCATTTAGAATAGCTTCAAAAATTTTAAACACTTAAGGGATAAATTTAACCAAAGGGGTGAAAGATCTTTACACTGAAAACTATGAAACGTTGATAAATTGAAGAAGACACAAATAAATGGAAAAATATCTCATGTGCATGGATTGGAAGAATTAATATTTTTTAAATGTCCATACTACCCAAAGTGATCTACAGATTCATTGCAATCTCTATCTAACTACCAGTGACATTCTTCACAGAAAAAAATAAAAAAAAATTAGAAAAACGAATTCTAAAATTCATATGGAACCACAAAAAGCCCTGAATAACCAAAGCAATCTTGATCAAAAAGAACAAAGCTGCAAGGCATCACACTACCTGACTTAGAAATATACTACTAAGCTGTAGTAACCAAAACAGCATGGAACTGGCATAAAAACAAACATAGACCGATGGAACAGAATAGAGAGCTCAGAAATAAATTCACACATTTACAGCCAACTGATTTTTGATACAGGTGCCAAGAACACTTAACGGGGAAAGGATAGTTTCTTCAATAAATGTGCTTGGAAAACTGGATAGTCGCATGCAGGAGAATGAAATTAGACTCTTATTGCTCACCATAGAAAAAACAAATTAACCCAAAATGGTTTAAAGACTTTAATGTAATACCCGTATCTATGAAATTACTAGAATAAAACATAAGGGAAAGTTTCATGGCATTGGTCTGGGCAATGAGTTTTTGCATATGGCCTCAAAAGCACTGGAATAAAAACAAAAATAGACAAATGGGATACATCAAACCAAAAAGGTTCTGCACATCAAAGGAAACAATCAACAGAGTGAAGAGACAGTTTACAGAATGGGAGAAAATATTTGCAAACTATAATCTGATAAGGGGCTAATACAATATCCCAAATATACAAGGAATGCAAATAACTCAATAAAAATAAAACAACTCAATTTTAAAAATGGTCAGAAGAACAGACATTTCTCAAAAGAAGACATAAAAATGACAAAGAAGAATATGAAAGAATGCTCAATATCACCAATCATCAGAGAAATGCAAATCAAAATCACAATGGGATATCATCTCACCCCAGTTAGTGTGGCTATTATAAAAAAAGACAAAAGTTGACAAGTGCTGGTGAAGATGTGGAAAAAAGGTAGTTTTTACTCAATGTTGGTGGGAATGTAAATTAATACACCCATTATGAAAATCAGTATGGAGTTTCTTTAAGAAATTAACAGTCGAACTACTATATGGCCCAGCAATCCCACTACTGGGTGTATATCAAAAGAAAGTGAAACAAGTATCTCAAAGAGATAGCTGCACTCCCATATTTAGTGCAACAATATTCTCAATAGCCAAGATATAGAATCAACCAAAATGACTATCAGCAGATGCATAGATAAAGAAAACGTGGTACACATAATAAGAAAGATGAAATCCTGTCATTTGCAACAACACGGATGAGCTGGAGGGCTTTATGTTTTGAAATGAGGCAGGCACAGAAAGACTGATACCCCATGCTCTCATATGTGGAATCTAAAAAAAAGTTGATCTCACAGAAGTAGAGAGTAGAATGGTGGTTACCAGAGGCTGAGATAGTTAGGGGGCAGGGGAGTGTGGAAGATGTTGCTTAAAGGATACATAATTACAGTTAGATAGGAATAAGTTCAAGAGATTCATTGTACAGCATGGCGAGTATAGTTAATGACGATACATTGTATTCTTGAAAAATGTAAAGAGAGTGGATGTTAAGTGTTTTCACCAGGAAGATGCTATGTGAAGCAATGCATTTGTTAATTAACTAGATTTAACGATTCCACAATGTATATGTGCTTTCAAATATCCTGTTGTACATGAAAAACATTTTGTCTTTCGATTTAAAAAAATTTAAAAAGTTTAAGAAAACAGGATTTACTGAAAGATGGAGAGAGGGAAAGATTGTTGGATATGTGATAAAGCAAGTACAATATTAATAGTGGAATCCAGGTGGTGTGTATAGACATGTTCACTCCAAAATTCTTTCACTTTTCTGGATGTTTGAATTTTTAAAAATAATGAAGTGATGGAAAAAATGAACTGGATGTTAAAGAAACAAATTTTTACTCACTAAGAGTAAGGTTCTAGCTTGTCCTGCTCTGCACCCACACACCGGTGTGTTTGCTTGTTTGCTCGTGTGTCCGGCACCTCACTCCTCACTCCTCAGTTACTCTCAGCTCTTCTCGGCCCTGCCCCGCGTTCCATGGGGCTGGTCTCACTGGTATTATCACCCATTCCTTTGCTCTTTGGCTTCTTTGGTTTCAGCCAATGAGAGCCACGTGAAGGAGATCAAGGGCGAGCAGGAGAGAGAATCCGCACCCCCTCATCCCCATTCTACCGTTCTTGGGTGCGTCTTTGCTGGCAGCAGTTGTGTCTCTCTACAACTACACCACTGGGCCCTCCGTGGCTTCCAGCTCTGGCTGACTCCATGACACTATTTCTCCATTGTACTTTTAGCCCTGGTGGTAGCAATAAGCGTCTGACTTGTGCTTGTCTCTGGGTGTGTTCGTGTCCCTAGTTGTTCCTTAAAGCTGCTCACACCTTTGTGAGCAGTGTGTGGGTTTTTTTTGTTGTTGTTGTTTTTTGCGTCAGAGTCTCACTCCGTCCCCCAGGCTGGCGTGCAGTAGCACGCTCACTGCCACTCCAGCATCGACCTGCTGGGCTCCGGCGATCCTCCCACCTCAGCCTTCCAGTAGCTGGAACTACAGGTGCACCGCACGCTACCATGCCCGGCTAATTTTTTTTTTTTTCATTTATTATAGAGACAAGGTCTCACCAAGTTGCCCAGTTAGCTCAGGCAATCCTCTCGCCTTGGCCTCCCAAAGTGCTGGGATTACAGGCTGAGCCACCACTGCC
>NW_007257216.1:433890-436310 GCF_000164805.1 Carlito syrichta | reverse complement strand
GGGTCTCGAACCCGCGGGCTCAGTCAATCCACTCACCTCAGCCTCCCAAAGGCGCGGGATTACAGACTGAGCCACCGAGCCCGGCAACATATTTTTTAATTAAATGAATTACTCTTCCTGCTCGGACCCTAATGGATACCTTTGGTACTACTGTTTTGTAAAACATGCCCTATTTCTTTTCTTTCTTTCCTTTTTGAGTCGGAGTCTCACTCCATTGTCCAGGCTGCAGTGCAGTGACACACTCACGGCCACCCCAGTGTTGACTTGCTGGGTTCCAGTGATCCTTCCGCCTCAGCCTTCTAAGTAGCCAGAACTACTCGGCCAGTGCTATCACACCTGGCTCATTTTTGATTTATTGTAGAGATGAGGTTTTGAACCACCGACTCAGGCAATCTACTCGCCTCGGCCTCCCAAAGTGCTGGGATTACAAGCTGAGCCACCGAGCCCAGCCAACATGCCCTATTTGTACTATTTTCCTTCTTAGACACAACCATAAGGTTTTGATTTGTATTTAGCTTGCATTCAGAATTCTTCGAGTGTCAGGTCTGACCTAGCTTAACATGTCCTGCTGTAAATTCATGGAGTAACCACCGTGTGATAGGAACCTTGATCTTTGAGAATGAGCTTGTTACCTGGACTCAAATCTACTGGCCACTTGGAGATAAGAATATTGAGAATGACCTATTTGTAGCTGTGTGGTGTTGAGAAATGATTGCGGTGATATCTAGGACTTAATAGAAATTCTATATGAAGGGTACAACATTAAACCCATATTCAACAATAATGCATTTTACACTTAAAATTCTGTTGAAGGTAGGCCTTAAGTTTATGTGATCTTACAACAATAAGTTAAAAAATTTTTTAAAAATTGCTCCTGTCATATATATTATGCTAAGCTTTGATTAATGTAGGAATGAAATAAGAGATAAGCTAAGCATCATATCTAGCATTACCCAGTTAAGTTTGAATTTCAGTGGCAAATACTTTCATAACAAAGTTTATTGGCTCAAACAAATAATTTTTAACCTAGGTGTACTCAAAATATTGCATGGGACATAAGTATACAAAAAATGATAATTGTTTATATGAAGTTCCAATTTAACTGGATATTCTGTTTCTATTTGCTAGATCTGGGAGCCCTGATCATGTTATAATCATTGTAATGTGTCATATTATATTTTCTCAGTCTCAGTGCCTCTTATGCCTGACAGTAATAGCCATATGTCTTTTGTGGAAGTGGCATAGGGAGGAAATTGAGCATGACATTTGGAAGAGGA
Organism: Carlito syrichta; assembly: GCF_000164805.1. Taxonomy (NCBI): domain Eukaryota; kingdom Metazoa; phylum Chordata; class Mammalia; order Primates; family Tarsiidae; genus Carlito; species Carlito syrichta. The sequence continues at coordinate 435,033 of NW_007257216.1, read as the reverse complement.
CTGATAGGTTTTTGAATCTGGATTCTATCATTATCAGCTAGGTGAAAAGGGGCCAGAAAATTAACCTTCCACATGATTTACTACCTTCCCCCAATAACATGGGCTTACTACACAAGACTTGCAGATTTCTGTAAGATTGGCTGAAAATAAATTTACTATGCTTGATACACTGTAGCTGTATAAGATAAAAGTTATCATTTTATCATTCCATTTATCAAATAAAAGTAAATTAACAGGAAAAAATTCCTAAGAATCCAAAGGTTTCTGAGAACATGGGAAATAGAGAAGATAATTCTTTCACTCTGTCACCCAGACTGGAGTGCAGTGACCGCTCCCGGCCACCGCACCTCAACCTGCTGGGCTTGGGCGATCCTTCCGTCTCAGCCTTCCAAGTAGCTGGAACTACAGGCGCGTGCTACCATGCTCGGCTAATTTTTTGATTTATTGTAGAGATGAGGTCTCATCAAGTTGCCCAGGCGGGTCTCGAACCTGAGGGCTCAGGCAATTCACTCAACCTCAGCCTCCCAAAGCGCGGGATTACAGGCTGAGCCACCGAGCCTGGCTGATAATTCTTCATCTCTTGAGAAAGTCTCCATGAACGCAAATTAACCTCATATAACCCCAGTGAATTTTACCTAAAGGAAAAGATAACAGCAAGCTTGAACTCTTTTTAAAAAAATTATTATTATAAAGATATGAGGTACAATTCAGGGTTAGGTATACAAACGTTGATTATGCAGGTACCCTTGTTGATGAGGTATGCCCCTCCCTCCCCAGCAGTTTCCCTCAACTGCCAATCCCACCCCCCTCCCCTGACAGTTTCCCACTACTGCCAATCCCTTTCTTATAATATTGTAATTGTTAAAGGTCCACTTATGAGTGAGAACATACGGTACTCTGTTCTTTGTTTCTGTGATAGATCACTGAGTATGATCGACTCCAAATCCATCCAAGTTGCTGTGAAGTCCATATGTTTGTCTTTCTTTATGGCTGTATAATATTCCATTGTGTATATGCACCACATTTTTTTAATCCAGTCCAGCTTTGATGAACAACATGGTTGGTTCCATGTTTTTGCTATTGTGAATAGAGCTGCAACAAACATACATGTGCAGTTATCTTTTTTGTAGAATGATTTGAGTT